>NC_141606.1:39181812-39366812 GCF_047967505.1 Dipteris shenzhenensis | reverse complement strand
TATATCTATACATAAATATGTACTATCTATACTTCTATACTATATATAAAGGAGGGTGAGAGTTACGAGAGGCTACCACGTGGAACCCATGCCAACATGGCAAGCAAGTAGAGGTTTGGATGTAGTTTCGGGGAGGTTCGGAGTAGTGTGGAGGTTCGGGAAAAGCTCTGACGGACACGTGGCACTGAAGAGCCTCTCGCGCACCAGTGGGGGTGCTCTGGACTGACGCACGGCGATGCAGTGTGCCACAGGTTTGGGAAAAGCTCTGACGGACACGTGGCACCTCTGGAGAGCCTCTTGCACAGCAGTGGGGGTGCTCTGGACTGACGCACGACGAGGTAGTGTGCCACATAGCACGATCGTGCGGGGGGAGCAGCGAGGTACAGGCCAACACGTGCAGAGTAAATGGCTCCTCGCAGGACTAGAGGCCACGTGGTCGAGGCAGCACTGCGCAGTCGCAGATGTGGCACTAGCACTGGCGCAGTCGTAGATGTGGCACTGACACTGGTGCGGCATAGTCGCAATCACAGTCGCAGATGTGGCGCAAGGTACTTTGTTTTCCAGTCGAGAGAGAGAGAGAGAGAGAGAAAAGGGGGGTGGAAAGGGGGAAGAGAGAGAGAGAGAGAGAGACAAAGAGAGAGAGCGAGAGAGAGGGGGGGGAGAGAGAGAGAGAGTAGAGCAAGAGAAGAGAGAGAGACAGAGAGAGAGAGAGAGAGAGAGAGAGAGAGGGGGGGGGGAAAGGGTAGAGAGAGGAAGCGAGGGAGAGAGAGAGAGGGCAAAGGAGGGAGAAAATGTTAGGATTTTGATTGTAGAGTTTGCATGTAAGTGCTCAAAGATCACGAGATGATGTAGTAAGTATAATCAACTGAGAAACTCGAGATTGCGACACAAAATCAGAGTCTATTAACTCAAGAAACAACCTATCTAATGCCTCACCAATACTGAGTTTTTTGGCTTACAACAGTAAAACTACATGACTCTCTATGGACCCTAATAGATACTACTAGCAGCTGCTAGAGCTCCCAAGAGCTAGACACAACACATAGGCTCGAAGGCGTTTCGACAAAAGGACCGAATCCATTGTAGACAACAAAGATATAGGAACCGTCACCACTGCCACCGTCTCCACAAGTTTCCTATCATGAAGCTTTGCCATCTCATGCCAAGTGTCTCCTCATGCAACGAGTAGCCGATCAACTCCTTCCTCATGCATGGGCCAATCACCTCCAAGTATCCACGTAATAGATCACCTCCCATGCACTCAAAGCACACAAGCATCACCTGTTGACATGTGCATTCTTTTTTTTGCAATGCGATAGGATGTCTAGGCAGTTCACGTTTGTCACCGAAACAAGAGCGCAGGTGCAAGGTACATAGTTGCTTGACAACCACGTTTTATGTTGACATGTTTAATAGTATAGTCACTCACTTTTAGAAAATTGCAGATCTTGCGTGCTGGGGATCTCTGGAGAGCGCACAACTGTTGTTGGATTTGCTTGAGCTGGAGAGCTACCTTGGGGTAAGAACCGTGTACATTGTTTGTTGCTTTATTTTTGGATTATATGTGAGTGCGAAAACATGCTATTGTTTGTCTTTTAGAACTGTTCCTGATTCAAGGTTTGTAATGAATCTCGACGTCCACAATCCTTTGGATGGACGAGTCCATTTAGGATATTACGCTGTCCTGGCTTGCTAGCTTCATAGGGATGATGGACCACAGGCCATCACTGTTCACTGGCTGGGATACTATGAATGTGTGCGGACACGAATTTTCTATCGAGGGCAAAATGGGGACTACACGTACACCTTTGTGAGCATTATTGATAGCCCTTTGTGTCTGAGTAAGTACTCTAAAGAATGAGTTGGGTTTTACCAACATACATGTATAAAAGTTTTATGGCTCAATAATTATAGTTCCTAAATTATCTTTCTATGTGATGCTGGTCCAGATACGATTGTTGGTACTCCGTTGTCTGTTCGTAGCCGCGGTGGATGCGGCGGATGTGGTGGACATGGAGTGAATGGCTGTCGCAAGCTTTTCCTTGTAGTACATGGCCGTAGACTTTTCCCTTAGGGATGTTTGTGTGTCTATTGTAGATTTTGTATGTTCAGTTATGACTTTATTTGCAGCTGTGTATTTGGATGTATCAATCAGTTCTTTGATGTAGCTATTGCATGTTCAGACATGTGACTGCACTTTTGGATCTGATATTTTCAAGTACTCTGTCATAGAGAATTTTTTTTGGACGTGGCGGATGTGGAGTACATGGCTGGCGCAGGCTTTTCCCTATAGTACATGGCCGCAGACTTTCCCCTTGAGGGATGTTTGTGTGTCTATTGTGGATTTGGTATGTCCACTTATGACTTTGTTTGCGGATGTGTATTTGGACATATCAATGAGTTCTGTGGCTTCACTTTCGAATGTAATATTTTGAAGTACTATGTCATAGAGATTTTTTTTTGTTAGAGTATGTTGCTTGCATTTAAATGTTTCTTTTGTTATATTGTTGGTTTCAGACATTTTAGCATCTTGAGACCCGGCGGAGCGGGTCGCTAGCCCGTCGTAGATGGGTCAGGTTACTCGTTTGGTTTAACGCATCGAGGGGCAAGTGAAAAATCCACTCAACATGAGGATACAAGATGGAGCCCATACAGGCATTGCTCTTCAACGATAGAAACATTGTTTGTACACGAATGCATTGCCCTGCTCCTAATCGGAATGCCCAAGAATAACAGAAGTCTGCAGACATTCATCCTTGAAAAGATGAGCAGTCGGCTAGGACCATGACAAACCTTATGGAGCACCGGCATGGGGCGATGTTCTTGAGTTGTGCCACTTCAGCTTCGCTACACCCTTCTGTTTGCATAATGACTCAATATAACATTGTAGAGTATGCTTCGCTTTACATACACTTTACATACACGCTAGTTGATGCTCTAGAATCATCCCTCGAGAATCTCTTGTGCTTGGAGGCGAGCAACACGATATTCTCTCTCCCTCATCATCCTCCCCATTCCTCGTTTCTCCCTATCTCATACTTGCCAAAACGTTCTACGAGCTCCCTACTTCAAAGGGATCAACCCCTCTACGTAATGAAGGCTGAGCGTGTGAGGGTGTGACAATGTGCCCCAGGACAGCCCAGAGCCTATTCAGACCCCTATCTCTGCCCATCCATAGTCTTTTGATAAAAAGGCATTGGACACATTACCATCGACGATACCTTACTGTTACATGAAGTTTACTTTGCTTGATTAGCCCACGTTGTTAACTATGTGTGCATAGAAAGAAACTTTATAAGCTTGAGTATTTGACTTAGGTTAGCGGACCAGGTATTCAAACAAGTCTTGGGATCCCATCGGATTTTCTTGTTCACCTTTATGGTGTAACGTATATCTGCATTGGTTTGAGTTCAACTTTATTAAGAAATTATGGAAAGATAGAGAGTGGGATAGATTGTCCAAATTGGAACACCCTTTTAGATATATGGATGACATATTATTGGTTAATGATGTCGATTATCCAAAAAAAATTTTAAAGCAATAGGAGAATAATGAAATAGACCCTCTTTGGATCTACCCCCTCCAGTTCTTGGAAATCAAGGATACCACAGTTGATACACAAGTTGGAAGTGATGGGAAGCCTATAGGTGTGAAGGCCAATTTCTTGAACATGTCTAGTAGTAATACAAACAGGATTAATGGAGTAGCTATGACATGCAAATATGATAAGACTGGTATGTAAGTTCATCTGGTCATGTACTAATAGGCCATTATCCTTTTTCGAAATGGTGATTCTTTCCCAAGTAATGCCCATCCTATACACAGAGAAAGAGGAAGTCAATGCCTTTATGTAAATCAAAAAATTGATTAGGAACTTTGAACAGAATGGATTTGGAGTCATAGGGATTGTGGTGTATACCAAGGAGTGATCGGACTAGTATAGATGTAGTGGCTACCATGTGTGGAGTTTGCTTGTAGGTGCAACTATTTGGCTGCACAATGATCATCATACGTTGTAAGTTGTGCAGAAGAGCATTAACATTTGCTCTAGCTCATTTGTAAACGTTGATGACTATGATGTCCTTGAGGTGGGCATTGTTGAAAGTTGTAAGCAACATTCAACACCAAGGTTGTGGGTGGATTTTTTTTGAAGTAATGAAATTTGTTCTTTGTAGTAGGTGGTGATGCCTAGCCCCTTTTCACCATGCTCGTGCTTGAAACCTACAATTGAGGACCTATGCACTCCTTTTGTGTGGAGCTCTTGCAAGCACAAGATAGATGTTGCAAGGACACTGGTAGAGGACAATATGTCATCTTTGTGTGCAACGCGTCTGCCACAATTAAATGGTCAGCCGCGCCACCGTCTCCACCATCAACTTTTATCACGACACTTATCATGCCCATGACATTGGACATTGTGCCTTGCTTCATCCTCAAAGTCCAAGATGCAAGAGGCATGAACTCAGCTATTGTTGTTTCAATCATGGAGTGAATGGTGCCTTCGAACTCCTCACCTTTCACCACAAGAGTGGTTGCAACCATGTACAAGGAGAACTACAATCTCCCTCCCTCACCTGAGCCCTTCTTGCTTGCAATAGCACCTTTGATTCTATAGAAAGAATGAGGGACGAGAACATCCTTGTACTTTTGAACGAAAAAGTGAGGCACAGTCAAAGTGATTGTCTCACAGTTGTGTCGATCAGTGAAATCAACACATAGGCGCATCTCGTATTTAGCATTCTTTGCTTTGAAGGTGCAGTATTTCACGAGGAGCTTGCCTTCAAAGGCAAACCTATGCATGATACCATCAGTGATTTGGATAATGCAAGGTAGAGGCAAAGCATTCCCACCTCCTACAAATTTGCCATGTGTAGTCTCCAAAGCTTTAGGCTCTACTGCTACATCTTGCCCCCCCTCGGAATTTGCCTTGTTTGCATTCAAAGGTTACTCTAGTTCATTGCAAGCTATCCTTTTGGTGGTGGATGATGCATTGCTACAATAGTTTATGCAATGTGTGCATTAAATGAAGATATTATTTGAAATATCTTGCTATAATAGTTCATGCAACGTTTGCATTAAATGAAGATATTATTTGAAATATGAAGGGTGCACAATTCAATAGAAAATTTAATTCTTTTTTTAGAACATTTCTTTTAATTGCAACTGGTTATAACTATTGTCTCATAGTTCAATGCACCTTTTTTAATGTCACAAATAAACAAGAAATGAAAGCATTTAAAAGAAAGCAACAATAAAAATAATACAAAATGAATTTCAAGCATCTACTTTACTAAAAAGGTGAAATTCATCAATGGGCCTGCCCTTTTGAAGATATGTAAGGGCATTTTTTGAGTTAAATTAAAGTGCATGTATGGAGTATCACGTGGTTCGACTAGTATGCGAATGTCTTTCCGGTGAGCATGTCATTTGTTTTTTTGTTGCACCAGATATGGTCAATCCCAGATCCGTAGATTGTTGTTGGTGGTCCTTCCTTAGTAGGCACATGCTGTGGTAGCCATGAAGTCCTACAGATGCGCCTTTTGCATGGATGTTTTTGTATTGTCAATGTTGAAGTCACTGAGCACATATGTTGTTGCAGTTGGCGGAACGAGCTATAACAGGTTGTGTAGCATTTGCAGTAGACTTTGCACTTTAGTTTTAGGGGCTTTGTATGTGTAAGGAACACGGTGAGTTGGATTTGCCATTTCTCGTCATCGCTGTGAGCCTCTTGGAGGAGATGTAGCCCATTCTTGTAGTAAGTTACAATGCCCACCCCATCGTTCATACAGATGCTAAGTAGCAGATGGAGAGATGTTGTAACTCCAGTTCTTGCTCTTGTCTCTTGTAAGCACAGTACAGCTGCCATGTTTAGAATCCCCGAGGATGATATGTCTTGTGCATGATGCAACAGAGATCTTGTGTTGTGTGTCATAAGAAGTGATTCTTCTTTGTTTGTGTTGTTAATTCCAACCATCTCAAATGGCCACTTGCGGTTGTCCCTTAGTCTTGAGATTTCCTGTTTGACCATGGGGTCAACTATGATGTGTTTTTGTTTTATCCTTGATAGAAGGAAGAGGTTGGACGGCTCATGAATGCGAGACAATGCAGTGTAAACCAGCCCGTGTGCGTGAATTCCTTTCGGGTCGAAAGCGATTGACTGCATTGTTAGTCCTTGCGATCAATGGACTGTTCTCGCTGCTGCAGGCTGCACGGGGAATTGTTTCCTTGTAATCGTGTTGAAGTGGTTCTTTCCTATTTGGAATTCATGAGCGACTCGTAGGATTAGGGTCCATTCTCTTAGAGTGTCATGCCTGTAGAGATGTCTATTGTCAGAACGTGTTCTTGATCCAGAGTGCGGATCATTGAAGAGCATCCAAATGATTTGTGGCGACATTTTTGTGTTGATGTCCATAAAAATTCCATCCGCTCCATTAACAATACCATCAGTGACATCCAGGTTGCCCAAATAGACCTCTATGATCGTTCCTCTTTTAAGCCGTAGATCACCATGAAGCCCTACTGTCTGTCGTGCATCTGAGGGGACCCTGACAGTTTTGCTACAAGTTTTGTTATGAAGGTCCTTCACGGCGTGCGTGTAGAATAGGTGAGGCACTAAATGCTTTTCCAGTGGTTGTTTTAGATGATTACTGTTTAGGAGGTCTATGTCCGTAGTCGTTTGGCTACCTGTTCTGATTCTATTGAGTATTGCGAGGAAGTCCCCGTCTGTCTGCCGCATGGGTTGTTGTAGCTCATAGTAAAGCAAATTGTTTTTCCAAAATGACCCCATCATGGATGATGGTGTTGATCTGTCATTGAATATCCATGAATCCTTTGTAGGGCTTGCTTGGAAAAGGTCTTCGCATAGTAGAACATCGACTCCACCAAAGGCTTGTCATGATTGTGTTTGATTTCTCTCATTCGGCAGTCCGCCATGGCGAATGTGTTGATGCCCACCAGCAATATCTCATCAATTACCAGGAGCTAAACCTCTCTGTATGTTTCTGTAAGTTGTTGTAGTTTTTCCCCTAACAGAGTTGTGTATGCCGATGATAACAATGGAAGGAGGAGTGCTCCATGTATCGTCATCCCACCTATTGCATGAGCAGTCCTGCCAGTGTAAGCGAGTAGAAGTGCCGTGGGCAAATCAATATCAGATGTTTGTTTATGTAAGTAGAAGCGCATCAATGCCTACACTAGTAGCAAATAGAAGCAAGTGGAATTGTCTTTCGAGATTGTTGATTTTCTTTATCATGATGTCGTTGATGATTGAGCACTGGTCATTGTTTAGCTTTCTCAGGAGCGCATAGTACTCCTTATTTGGCATTGTTGGTCGAGAGATGTGGCGCCTATCGCATTGCATTGCCTGCCCATCATTTAGATTCATTTCCAATCCCAGGTCAAATTTGTCTCCGCTTGTGGAGCATTCGAACGAGGTGCTGCAACTCGTCATGGAGTTTGAAGGGTTGCCCACGGTGGGGAAGTCCTCGTACATTGAGCTTTTGTCGAATTCGTAACGATTTCTCTCAATTACATTCGCGTTTACGAGGTGCATGTCATGCCATGTTTGAATGTGTATTGGCCATGGCTCTCTCAAAAGATAATGACTTGGGATGCCCATCTTCTTCGATTTGATTTGATGCATCAATTGAAACCATTGGCATCTCGGTATCCACTTCTCTATGTTCAAAACTTAGTTTACTCAAAGTAGTAACTTAGACCACATACCAACTTATCAAATTCATTTAGATAAAGGCCCAACAATGTCCCAATAAAAAAATGCTACATTTAAATAAGATACTTATATACACATACAATAAATCTTTAAAATAAGGTGCTTACACACACTCACGTGCGCGCATGCATGCACACGCACACACACACAAAGAAGAAGCTCTTATTAAATAAGACACTTGCATACACATATAAGGAATCTTTGAAAGTGAGGTCACCAGAGAGATTCATCAAGAAGAACAAAAGTATCATTTTCATTTATCTAGGGTGTGGTAGAGTCTATGGCAAAAAAGCCATTACCACCTTTCCTCACTATCCCAATGGGACCATTGTAGGTAGCTTTGAACGATTTTATATTAAAAATAAATACACTAACTTGTCTATTTGCAACTTCTGAGATATCTTTTATGGTCCCACAAAAATCTAGCTATGAGGAAAGAACATTGGCATCTGAAATGCTCAATTGACTATCTTATATGAAGTTAGCCATGACACCACAGCCAAATGTGGTCTTCTTTGAATCAATGCACTCTAAATGGAAGTGTCATCCATATGACTACAATGTATCATACTTTTTGCACTATAATGAAATAGCATTGAAGCAATGAGATATGCATTATAGTGATTCAGCCATGGTCCTTTATCAAATTACAAGCATGAATTAAATCAAGAAGTAAGAAGCTTACAAGTAGACTCACATCTCCTTGCAAACTCCCACTGTCGCTCACGTACTTTCTCCCTATTGCCTTCAGCTTGATGTAGAGCTTATTGTAGCCAATAACATGACATGTCTTTGGGGAGAAGACATTGTGGATTTGGTTGTGTCTTGTGTGAAAGTAAAAATATAGTGGCTCTCTCTATTTTGGCCTCTCATGTATTTGAATCCAAAATTTTGTGTCGTTATTATCACGGATACAAAAACTTATTACCCATTATCCCTTAAAAGTTTCACCCAAATTTCTTATAATCCCATTTCCTTGAACAACCTCAGCTACCACATGATCATCATTCTTACTATTGTAAATGAGTAGCATATCTATGCTACTAACTAGGTTTAGGTTTGCCCATATCCCCTAACCCTAGTTAGCAACTTCATCTTGACCCATGCTAACTTATGTGATTTCTATAATAATTTTAGATAATCTCAAATTGTGGATCATGCTTCATATGTCAAATAACTTCATCCCAGGATCCCTTGCTTTAACCATAAGGATATAATCAAATGGCAAATGGGGGGGCACTCAAAGGGGACTTTATTCACTTGCTAATGATACATTCATTTGGAGCTATTGATCTCAATCAAGGCATGGTTGAAGAGGATCACCATATTTCTCATCCTTTCCTACTATAACGTCATGGTCTCAATCAAGGCATTGTTGAAGAAGATCATATATTTCTTATCCATTGCTACTGGATAAAGATCTCAACATGATCTTGGCATATGGATTTTCCACCATGAAATTCATTCTCCATGCAATCCAAAGAGAAGCAACACCCTTATTTTTCAAATGGACTTACCCCCTTATTTTTCATTACTTTTTGGGATCAGATATCACAATACTTCAGCCCTACAGGGTGCACCTATGGGACTCGGGTGAGATGCCAGACTCACTTACGAAGGACCTCATTCATTTGATTCCGAAAGGGGGTTGCAGGAATTCAGTGTCTCAGTGGAGACCGATTACCTTGCTGGGTACCTTCTATAAAATCCTAGCTAAAGCTATCAGCCTTCATTTGCAGCCCTTTCTTCTAGATCTTATCCATGATATGCAAATGAGATTTGTGCATGGCAGGAGCATCTTTGTTAACATTTTCTCATTTTGGGAGGCTTCGGATTGGGCCATGCATAATGGCCACAAGCTGTCCATTCTACTCTTGGACTTTGAGAAAGCTTATGATAGGGTAGACTGGGGCTTTCTGGAGGGCACACTTACTCATTTTGGTTTCTCAGATGCATGGATCAGAGGGGTGTCAACCCTCTATAGATCAACCCACATCCAGGTTCTTATTGGTGGAGTTAAGGGGGATAGTGAGATTACCAGATTAGTTCACCAGGGATGCCCCTTAGCCCCCTTTCTGTTCTTATTTGTGGCTGAAGCTATGAGCTATTACATTAGAGCTCAAGCTAGTATTGTAGGGCTTAGGCTTCCTTTGAGGTAGGAGGATGAGCTCTTAGACAGTGAGTTGGCAGATGATACGACTGTTTTTTGGGATGCCACTTCACAGACACTGACTTCATTCAGGACGGCATTGGATTTGTTTTGCATTTGGGCAGGTGCACACATTAACTGGAACAAATCCAATGGCTTTTGGATCAGTGATGAGGACACTCTAGACTGGGGGAATAACATAGGGTTCACCTGGATTTAGAGGGGAGTTTCTGTCAGATATCTGGGATGCCAAGTTGGGGTGGGAATCTCTCTGGCACTGCAGTTTGCTCTCGTGTTGGAGAGTATCAAAAGGAAACTCATCTTTTTGAGTTCTGCCAGACTTGACCTTGCATCCAGGGTTGTGGTTGTGATTTAGGTATTATTGGCCATTGCCTGATTTGTTTCATCATGTTGGTGTAGATCTAGAGGTTGTATCGCTCAACTCATGAGACCTATAAGGAACTTCCTATGGAGAGGTTTAGATGGCACCTCAGATGTTGTAGCCAGGGTGGCTTGGGAGACCCTCATTCACCCCACAGGAGAAGGAGGTCTCAATATTATTGACCCGAACTTGCAGTGTATGGCCTTGCTCTGCAAGTTTGTAGTACATGGATTAATGCCTGGATAGGAGCCTTGGAAAGATTTTTTCTCACGTAACATTCTTTCTTGTACCCCATCTCATGGGGGAGATTGGATGGGCCCATCTCAAATCTCCCCCTTCCCCTCTTATGGCTGCCATTCTAAAAGCTTGGGGCTATTTCAGAAACACTCTTTGCAGAGTTCCACCCACCTCTCATGAAGAAATTCACAGGTAGCCAGTCATTTGGAATGACTCGATTTTGGATGACCATGGCAGGCCACTTGGAGTGTCACATTATATGCAGTGGCCTAGATGGGAGAGGGGACTTGCTTGTACACTAGGTGCCTGGCACATGCCTTTATGAGACTTCCAGAGGATCAAAGACTTTTAGCAGTTGGCCACCTCATAGGGAGTGCAGTTAGAATACAGTAGATACAAGCATCCATTCCAGTAGAGTGGATTGATACAGATGACATGCCGATCACAGAGTCCACTTGGCAGGGAGCGTTGTTAGGGATGTGCATTCTATTACAGATTATTGCCTTGTAGGATGCACATGAGGATACCCTAGTCTTTGATGCTCAATCGGGAGCTCAATCGGGAGGTAGACCTATAAGATCTTCTGATGATATTCTTTTGGAGGTTGCCTTTCAGCGTGTCATGAAGATTGTAGGTTTCATGGAGTGGTATCTTGATCCCAATCCTCTTCTCCTTGCGTTGGGGTCTTGGAGACTTTGGTTATATGGTGGCTCCCCTATTAGGTTCTTGTAGTGGAACCCAGGGGAGTGGGAATGGATTGATGAGGGGCACCAAGAGAAGAGCTTCCCCTTCTTTCACTATACAGTTAGATATACTTGGAGGTCTCAACTCAACAGTAGAGGTTGGAGGCCCTCCAGAGCGGCTCATTGGGATAGTTTTCAGATTTCCACAGTTGTGTGGAAAAACTTTTGGTGTAGACTCTACAAATCCCTCAAGAATAGAAAGATCACTCTTTTCTTTTTGGCTTTCTATTCATGGAGGGATTACAGTGCACCTGTGGAGATCTAGGTTCGGGGCTGACCCTACTTGTCCTTGTTGCCACATTGCAGTTAAGTTAGTTGCCTTTGGGAGTGCAGACAGGCGAGGATGATCTGGAAAGGTGTTGCTAGGATTTTCAGTATCTTTCATATAGCACCTTTCTATATGACCTGGGGTTGAGTGGCTTGGTGTGTTTTTTGAGGGACATGATCCAGCTCTCATTGTAAAGTGATACTCAGTGGAGTCTTGTTCATATTTGGAGAGCTAGGTGTACAGAGGTGATGGAGGGTATTCAAATTCACCCTTCCCAGGTTATGGCTAGTATTTAGACTGACACAGTACACACTTTGATGGCCATATGGGCGAGCACGCACGGATCCTCTAGAGTAGCTACTGCCAGAATAGTTACTTTTTTCATAGTTTGGAGAGGATCTCCTTTCTTCTTTGAGTCTCCCTCAGGGTTGAGGTGGCATTTTCAGCCTCCGCCTTGGTCTTTTATTAGCTCATTTTTTCCCTCATGCTTTGCATGATGTACTCCTGCACTTGAACTTGCTCTCGCGGCTTTGATTCATATGTAATGAAGTAATTTTCTTGAAACAAAAAAGAAAGAGAAGCAACACCAAGGACAATACCTTATATATGTAGATGCATATCTAGAACTCAAAGAAGTCCCAGTATGCAAGTAGTGTAAAGTTTCTTGAAAATTAATAAGAAGACTCCTTTATTTTTTTATCCTAATCTTGTTACCCACAAGGAGAGAAGAAAGAGCCATAACAAAAAGAAATTGCAATGTGAACAATTTCAACAACAAGATCTTCATCACAATAAGACAAACATATGCAAATCTTCTATTGTGAAGAAAAGTCCATCCAAGAGCTATGCTCTCATATCCCCCATTACAAGGCATGTAATCGATGGAGAAATAGGTTAGAAAGAAGCAAGAATTTGAAGGAGAGGATTTTCTCCACATTTGGGCTCTTCCAAATCTCATCCTACTACAAGAAATGTCCACCAAAGCATACCTTCACATGAAGAAAAGGAACTGGGCAGCACATGTGGGAGTGGCGCTAGGTGGAAACTGTGTAGCAAGAGTCTTGGGCACCCCAAATTGGGAGCCCACAATATTGAAGCCCACAAATTATAGGCAATATATTGTAGTCCACAATTTGTGGCACATGAGTTTGGTACCCATTGTTTTGGAACATAGTCTTGTGAAACCATGGTTTTGAGGTAATTGAATTCGATCAACTTGGTTACCATATAGCTAAACTATATAAATTTGGTCACCAAGAAACCAAACTAGATAAATTGGGTGAGTCACTCTACTTGCAAGATTTTGATCGTATGTGATGGTTTCTCCTATTGGTAACAATTATGGGAGATGCACGTGCTTCTTACTTTCTCCTTGACTGTGTATGAGAAGAATCTCACTTGGCTTATACATTCGTATGTAATGATATAAGTTTTGGCCCTTGTAAGAAGACATTTGTATGTATCTAGCCTTTTCCTCATCTTTTGCTACACATTACATCAACTTAGGTTCGTAGGCTAGAATATTGTGGACCCATATGGGACAGATTATATAAAGGGAAGGAATTTTATCCTTGGATACCTTTTTGAACAATATTACTTATATTTTTTGTAGTTATTTGATCCAAGTGAAAGGCTTGCCTAAATTTAATTGGAAAAGGAATTTAAAAATAAAAGACATGACAATCAATTGCAAAGAAGGTAAACTCACAAGTTTTACATGATTATATGAAACACAAAACTGTAAACTTGTGAGTTTTACAACATTACTATGAAACTCACATAATGTTAGCCAGCTTGTAAGAGCAATGTTGTTTATTTTGTGCAAGAATAGCTACTCCAAGCCTTTCAAAGTACACCCATACATTTATCAATGTACGGGGGGACATACTCCCAAGGAGCAAAATAACATTCTCCTTAGATTTCTAAGAAATTAGTCCTAAGGAGCAAAAGAGCACTCTTCATAGATATCTAAAAATGAATCCTAGGACAAAAAACAACAAAAAAGAATCAAATCTAGTCTAAGGTGCAAGGAAATAAAGATTTCAACTTGGACTTCTTGACAACCGTGCCAAAAAACTTTGCTCACACAATCTAGGCCTACTAGTTGTTCACACAGTTTGGGCCCCTGATCTCAAAGATTCCAATGTCAACTCAAGGAGAGCGAAACAATAACTCCCACACTCGACCTCTAGGAAAGAAAATGAATTAACACATAATCTCTCTCTCTCTCTCTAAATGAGAATCATCCACTCCACGATAAGTGAACTAATAGAACTTCCCCCTCATTGTAGAATCAACACAATGAGGTTAATTGCCATCAATTTCCTTATTAACTTGTGGGGTGTTTCTTTTTAATGATGTAGCCAAGATGTACCCCATATGCCACTATGTAGAAACCTATGATTCCTGAAGCAAAGGGCATTTCCACACCATACAAGCTTCTATTAACATTATGTGTTGCATGCTCTAACGAGAGGATTTAAGGACATGCACGTGGTAAGTAAGTCACATATTGTGAAAAAGCAAGCCACATTTTGGAAGAGGCTTCGTTGGGTGGCTTACCCTATGAGGAGTAACTTGATTTTCATCTCAAAGTGTAGGTAGGGCTGCACTCTTGTCAATGTCATTAGGTAGCTTGACTTGTTCCAAAATTTTTGGCTTGAGACTATGGTCTAAGATTAGACGTCCTTCCTAATAGTGACATCGCGCATCAAAGATAGAAAGTCCAACCCTCAAGCATTGCAATTATAAGTGAACCGTCAGGGCTATTCACATGCGGCTGGTATTGGCGTGGAGGCACATGAATGCCAAATCGGATTTCAGGAGCATGTGTGAAAGTGCGAGAATAGGTGTGGCGAGGAATACTGTTAGTGCCACTACGACGAGGGATGATCTTCCAAGGGGGGGGGGGGTGTGGGAGGGTGTATGGGAATGTCCACCAGGGCAACGTTGAGGGACGAGAGGGAGGGGCACAAAAGACAATGGGAAGGGGAGGGCCGGTGGGAGCTGGTAGTTGGGTGACGTGTCGGTGATGTTGATTTTCGCTTTAATACTGCTTTTGTGTAAGCAATGTGTTTTTTGAAGGTTTTGGACTCTGGAGGCTCTCTTGTGAGTTTGTGTGTCCAGAGCTCGGATGCTTTGGCTATGGCGGCCAATCTACGCTTCTGATCATCGTCTTCAGCTCCCTTTCCCTCCATCGACTTATCCTGCTCGCCTTCCCCATCCCTTCCACCTCCACATCATCCACAGGTTCTCTCTTTCTCCTCTTTTTAGGTCACCTTGCCTTCTTGGAATCCCTCCTTGCCTTTTGCTCCTTCCATCGACATTGCTTTCAAATCACAATTTGCACTTCCTTCACTTCCATTCTATCTCATTCCTTGCCTTTGATCCTTGCTGCTTGGTGGTCTTGCCTCTGTTGTTTTACCAGCCTGGCACCTTTGGTCGCCCCCCCTCCAGACAGACATCTCTGTCATAGCTCTGGTCCCCCCCTGCTCTTTCCTCGCATCACACCAAGCCTGGGTTTTCCTTGAAGGATCCTCGCATATTCTTTTGGGTGTTGGAACTCTGGTATTACTTCCGCAACGGTTCGCTCGAAGAGAATGTGTTGATCGCAATCAACGTCTAATTTTTTCACTCGATCACATAATTCCAAACTCGCCGACGCTCATTAAGTCTCAAGCTCAGACCTGCAGGCAAGTTTAAAGCAGATTTCGCAGGTCCTTCGTTTACAGTTTGTGCTTTATAGCCGTGGATGGAACAGGATGGAGAGCCGAGTAGAAATCCTGAGTCAGTTCCAAAAACAGGTGGAATCACCGAATCCGCAACAATAAAAAGTGAAGAAAAACCCAGATTTGTAGGGCTGTACAGGGAAGACGTAGTGCAAAGTGCAGTACAGCCTGGGGTCATGGGAATGGTTACAAAAGTTGCTGGTGACTCTGACTCAGACAGCAGCTCCGATAGTGACGGTGAAGGTGACGACGCTGAAGCGATATCACAAGGTTATGCTCGAATCTGCTGGACCAATCTGGAAGAATCAACTGAAAAGATTGGAGACATTCGGGTCGTTGATAGGGCCTTTTTGCACGGTGACATTGTGGCAGCCGTATCATCACCATTGGGTCAAACGGGCACCGTAGTGAACGTTGACCTTAGGGTGGATCTGGAGCTTCCCAGTGGGGAGATTTTAAAGGACGTAGACAGTAGAAAGATTAAGCGAATACGTCCTTTTGTAGTTGGGGACTATGTGATTCATGATCATTGGTTGGGGCGAGTGGATGAGGTGGTTGACAACATCACCGTGCTGTTCGATGATGGTTCAAAGTGTAAAGTTTTCAGGGCCGACCCAGAGCGCCTTGTACCCATTCCTGTAAGCTCTATGGACGATTCAGACTGCCCTTATTATCCAGGTCAGAGAGTCAGAGGAAGTTCCTCTGCGCTCTTCAAAACTGCAAGGTGGCTTAAGGGCTTTTGGAAGTCCAATAGGATGGAAGGTACCGTGACTGATGTAGAAGTGGGTTCTGTTGTTGTCTATTGGATTGCTGCAGCTCATACTGGATACAATTATCAGTCTACGGCAATCCCATCTGAGCAGCAGGACCCAAAACGCCTCATACGTATGCCAGATTTGTCTTACACAAGTTGGGAACTTGGAGACAGGGCGCTCTTGCCTCAGAGACTTGCTAAAAAGTTTCCTGCTACACTTCCAGTTCCTGTTGAGGGGGCACATTCAGAATGCGAGACTGAAACTGTTGGAAACGCTACACAAGCCCCTGCTTCTGACGCTCCAGAGGCTGGGAACGATTCCATCCTTGAGAGCAGAGACTCTGCTTCAGATAGTTGGGTTGCATACAGGCGGAAACTCAAACGAAGATTTTCCAAACCCAAGAAAAAAGCACATAAGAAAGAAGATTTTGTTGAGAGGGCATCGTTGATTGTTGGTACAAAAACAAAAGTTGATGTGGTATGGCAAGATGGGACACGGAAGCGTGGCCTTGATGCTTGTACGTTGTTTCCAATAGACCATCTTGGTGATCACGATTTCTGGCCAGAGCAGCACGTAATGGAAAAAAGTTCTGATTTTGAAGGTTCTGAATCTGAAAGTAGACGCGTTGGCATTGTGAAAAGTGTGGACTCCAAGCAACGGACGGCAAAAGTTAGATGGTTACAGCTGGTGGATCGCCCAGAGGAAGCCGGTCAGTTGGGAAGTGAGGAAGTAGTGAGTGTGTATGGGTTAGTAGAGCATCCAGATTATAGTTATTGCCTTGGGGATGTAATAATACGATTGTGCTCAACATCTGATTCTGGTACGGAGGCTTGCAGTGCCCCAGTGTTGGAGGAATCTGATGTTACGGCACACTCTGGTGTTGAAGGCAAGTCTGAAGAGGGCCATGAGGGTGTTGGTAAGGTACCCCATGCAGAGGCTTTTGCTACGGGAAAGAAAGAGAAAGATGAAGCTGCAGGCAGCGTGAGCTCACAAGATTTATCATGGGTCGGTATCATCATTGGTCTTAAAGATGGTGAAATTGAAGTAATGTGGGCAGATGGAGAATTATCAAAGGTGTGTTTCTTTCATTCTTTTGCTTGACGCTCTTCCAGGAAACACATTGTCAAAGTTTTCTATAACGTGGCTGAATTTGTTCTCCAATTTTGTGCATATTGTGATTTCAAATTCTTTATATTTCCATCATAAATGTGAGAAACATCTGATGTGTCTAAGATTCGTTATTTTGTTTTCAAGTTAATTTTTTTGTTCCGAAAATTTTCTAGATAGACTCTTATTCCTACAAAGCATTGGCTATTCCCATGGGCAATAATTGTAATGTTTTCTTTACAGCTGAATTTGGGTTTATGCAATGAGTGATCTTTTTTGGGACTTGTTTATGCAATGAGTGATCTCTTTTGAGACTTGTTTGATGATCATTCTTCATAAACATAGTTCAGGTGACGACAGTCATGGATGACTGATTTGTCCCAAATGTTCCAAACTTTAAAGATTCTATGTACAATTCTTTTGGTGGAGGAATTTATCCACGTGAGCTTAATTGTACAAGTTGTCCTTGCTATGTGTGATGGAGCGTATGGTTTTCAACTGTGTGATTGTCATGAGATTGAACACACACACACACACATATAAACTGTACAGCTAGTCGAAGCAGGATGGGATTGTCCTAGCTCTAGATATGACTTTTGTTTCTGTTGATGTGTATGAGAGAGTCACAAGTAGAGTGCGCAGCACAGAAGGATTGTCGACGGAGGTGAGGAACATCATTGGTGACCCTCTTCCTTTCTATCTCGATGAGCTTGCTTCTTTAGGTGTCCGTGGGTCGACCCAGGCACACATTTGTCTTGCTTTAAGCGCCCACTCGGTACCACAAGGTATGATAACATTGCTTAGTAAATAGAGGACACTTTAGATTTGGAAAGATAACAAACAATAGTATAGTCATAATCTCATGTTTGCTCACACAAGTAAACAGAGGACACTTAGATAACAAACAATAGTACTGCTAAAATATCAAGTGTAGATTGATGACATCAAGTGCAAAACCTGCCAAATAGATTGCAACTATGTGCTGTAGGGTATGGCCGAGTATGGTATATCTATGTGCACTGTCTGCTGCACCTACTGCTTCAGAATTGCCTCCAGTAGCAGAAAACAAGGAATATTTGTATTGCTTGAGTGTCTGTAGTGTCATCCATACAGTTGGGCCTCTCTTATATAGATACTCCAAAGTGTATGTGCATGAAGAGGTGTGTACCCCTTGTGAAGGGTGTGACCCTTGATGAGAGGGTACATTACAATGGTAGTGTCTCTCCAATAGGATGTGTCACTTGTGAAGGGTTGTGCCTCATAGGAAGTGCTCCGTTGAAAGGCCGTACCCTTCCACAAGTGTCCATTCATCAAACCATCCTGATTCGTAGGGTCGCAAACTTAGGCATATTGGTACTCACTCCCGTAAGCTGGAAAATGGGCAGTCTACCGAGATGGACTGGCATTAATTAGAGATTTCAAATCTAAACCCAAAGATTCTTAGTCTTAAACTGATGTAATGAAGGCCATTCTATGATAGGATAGTATTTAGATGCATGCTATAATAATCTCGAGTTGAGATGCCTTGTGTACTCCTCGACTCTTTGGTTTATCCAGATGTTGTAAGTCATTTTTACTAGTTGCTTTTTGTCCCATAGGCCCGTGAGGCCTTTCATGTACGTTAATATGACTCTCTCTCTCTCTCTCTCTCTCTCTCTCATTCTTTTTCTGTAGTATGGATGTTGATGCTCGCTTAGTAGCTCCACCCTTTCTGCTTGTTTGTATCTCGTTTCTGAGTCTCATAGACCCATCGCTCTTTCATAAACTCTCTTTCTTTCTTCCTCTTTGCTATCTAAGTTTTTGTTGTCTGGGTTGGGATTGCAAAGCTTAGTAAGCATTGGGTTTACCCAAGAGATTCTGGAATCTTTTGAAACCTAAATGGCAGCTTATGCAGCATGCTTGGGTAATTTTTTATAACGTAAGCATAGCTTTGCTCACTAATTTTTTTCTCTCATTTACTCTTAATTTTGTTTGAAGTTGTTTTCAAACTGTCTTCTTCCCTTTGTTCTTTCGCTTGTCTTATTAAATGATTGAGTTTGTAATATTGAATAAATTTTAGCCTTATGAAGGTATACCTATTGGATCAAAAGTCCCCTTGTTAAACAAATACCCACCAACTGCTAGAAGAGGAAGGGGGGAAGGCGAGGAGAAGCAGGTGACGGAGATGAACGGTAGAAGAGCCCAAAAGCAAAGGGAAGTTGAAAAGGAAGGGCTGCTCAGGGAAAGCTGACAGCCAAGAAAGACGACAGCCCAAAAGGAAAGGGAAGTTGAAAAGGAAGGGCTACTTGGGGAAAGCCGACAGCCAAGAAAAGAAAGAGCAGGTAGAAAGGAGGAAAGGCTGAAAGACCCTTTCCTTTGGGAAGGAATCGAAGCCCAGGGTGGGCTGTGAGCAGAGGGGTAATAGGGGCACTGGAATAGGGCTGCAAACAACCCCGGTGGTGTAGCTGGGTGAAGGCTAGTGGGGAAGCGGCCTTGAGGACAACCTCGAGGCCCCAAAGGAGCTTGGAAGCTAGCAGATGGCCGGCCTGAACAGAGGCTGAAGACCTCAGCCGGGAAAAGAATGGTGGGGAAATAGGCAGCGGGAAGCCCAAAAATTGGGCAAAGGCAGCAGAGGGAGGCAGAACAGAAGATGGCAAATGGAAAGAGAGGTGGGGGAAACAGAAACGGCAGAAGGGTGGTGGAAGTAAGTGGAGCTAGCAGGGAGGTGGGTCAGTTGTACTTCTCTTCTCTTGCCTGGAGGAATCTACAAGCTACATTGCACCTCTCATGTCCAATGTCCATGTGTCCTGGTGTTAAGCCCCTTTGTCCACCTTGGATGGGGCATCAACCCTTCTACCCTAACACAAGCGGGGCATCAGCCCTTCTACTCTAACACAATTAGCATAGAAAGTGTGACATTGGTATATCATTAACCACATAATTATTAGCTTGGCATCATCTTGTGGCTTCATGATAGTTGAATGACAACTTTGCTTTAAGCTTTCTTTCTTCAAACTTTCATCTTATAAGGGGTGTGAGGTTTTGCTTATGTTTCAGGTGGGACCTCAGGCGATTTTTGTAGTTGGGAGAGATGAAGATGACGGATCAAGTCAAAATAGTGGTATTGACGAGGTTGAAGAGGCAGATGATGCAGGCAGCTGGACGACCATGGATTCTTCGGAGATGAATGAAGCTGAAGCAGGGGAACAGGTTAAGAATGCTTGATCATTAAGAGGATAGGAATTTGTGTATGCAAGTTCAGTTCAGAGTAGATTAACGCTAATGTGCATCATGATGTGGCTAGGAAGAAATGGATAATTGTTTGGCTTAGCTCTAGTTAGTAGGAATTTCACTTTTTGTGAAAACAAATTTGAGGTTTTTTAAACTAAAATTTTTTCGGATCGGGGACAGGAGCTTGACGGATCGAATTGGGATGAAGATGCCACATGGGAAGGGCATAAGGAGATTTGTGACACTGTTGATCAAGGCCAATGCTTATCTGAGGGATCAAGTCAGATAAATGGGCATGGGCAATCAGGAGACAGTGTGTCTCATGGACTTGGAACTGCTCTTTCATTGCCTTTCACTGCTTTGATTCGAGCCTTGAGATTTGCTGCTGGTTTGCTGTGGTCTTTACGAGGCTCAAAGAAGAACTTGAGTACTGGTGAGGGCTTTGGTTGTTCAGCTTCTCAGCATCAAATTGTCCAAACACTTGGCCTTGAGAGAGACGTGGATGAAGCAGACAGTACTAATGAGAAGCCACCTGAGTTAAGTGAAAGTTTACACAGGCATGCTGCGGAGCAGTCACCTTCAGGGCGCACAGTGGCCTCGAGCATACCAACAGAAAATTATTGTGGTGAACTGATCAATTTTCAGGGTACAGACAGTGCAATTGGTTCCAGAGAGTGCACTGATGCAGCTCCTGATGAGTTGCAAGAACAGCATTCTCCAGAAAGGGAAGACACAAGTATTTCAGGGTTGGAGCCAAATCAACTACATATCTCAACTGTTTTCAAACGCTTTGATAGTGTGAAGGATTCTACTGACCATTTTTTCACAAATGAAAGAGGGCAGGTATTTTCAGTAATCATTATACCAGGTGGTCTCTTATTTTTTCAATCCTGTATGTGAAGCTGATTGTCTGATGTGATGCACTATTGTCTGCAGCCCAGCAATCAAAGGAGATGGTCCAAGAAAATACAACAGGAGTGGGTTATCCTGGAGAAAAATCTTCCTGGTGTGTGGTCATGAAGATGTTATCGATAAAGGGATTTCCTTTTCTTCAAAGGAGCTGTAGATGAAAGTATTGTGTGAGTCTTGTGCTAGTGCAACAAGTCATTTTGTATATTCATGAATACATATTTCTCAATGCAGATACTATATATGTCAGAGTTTATGAAGATCGAATGGACCTGATGAGATCGGTTATTGTCGGGGCAGCTGGAACTCCTTATCATGATGGGCTATTTTTCTTCGACTTCTATTTACCACCAGAATATCCAAGTGTACCTCCTGTAAGATTCCTTTACCAGTAGAATAGATGTCAGAGGAATTCCACTGATTTGTTTTGTTGCTCTTTTTATATATTTTTTGTAACTAACAAGCAAAGTGCTAATGGTTAACTCATCTCTACCCTGCAGCTTGCACACTACCATTCTGGGGGCTTGCGTTTGAATCCTAATCTATACGAGACAGGAAAGGTTTGTTTAAGCTTACTGAATACTTGGACTGGAAAAGGGAATGAGATTTGGCATCCATCTACTTCGAGCATCCTTCAGGTCCTCGTTTCAGTTCAGGGGTTAGTGCTCAATGCCAAACCCTACTTCAATGAGGCAGGTTACGACAGGCAGATAGGAACCGCAGAAGGGGAGAAAAATTCTCTTGCATATAGTGAGAATGCTTTTCTGCTTTCTTGCAAATCCATGCTTTATCTTATCAGGAGGCCACCAAAGGTAAGATGGATTGATATGTTGCTTTTGAATTCTATTTTTTTGTGTGGCAGAAAGTTAGCATGATGCTTTAACTTCTTATATTATACTAATCCCTTCCTTTTGTTGCTTTTAATTCTGTATGCTGGCTATTGGCATCCAGTCTTTCACAGATTAATTTATGCCAATGTTTTCTTTTTTGCTTGCTTTCAGCACTTCGAAGAATTTGTTCGAGATCATTTCAAGACGCGGGGGCCATACATTCTACGAGCTTGTAATGCATACATGCAAGGTTCTCCAGTGGGCTCTTTGCTGGAGGGTGCCACAGTTTCCCCTTTACATTGCACAGAAACAGGGCAGACAAGCTCTACTGGGTTCAGGCTAATGATTGCTAAGCTTGTACCCAGGCTTGTTGCTGCCTTTGTAGAAATTGGGGCAAACTGTGAACAATATGAGCAGTTAATTGCAGTAAATAGCTAGTTTTGTGAACATGATCAGAGAGCTTTGCTTGTTTTTGCGGATGTTGCATCTGATAAATGTCTGGCAATTGGAATTCCTTTGGACTCCTGGCAGCTATGAGGAGCTTGAAGCTTAAGATATTTACGTCCAGATGCAGTTTCAAAGCTTGTCACAACTTTGATAGCTTTCCTGGGTGGCAAATTGTACATAAGGATGGAGGTTTGATGTCAAGCTGTCCTTGCCTCTCAACCAGTATCCTTATTTAAACAACATTACAGCATTGAACCACAGCTTCTTACAAATCCACCTTGCGAAATCTCAGCCAATAGCTGGCAAACCATCAATTATGCAGCAAATTTTCAGAACAGGTATTATGAGGCATATTGCCCTGAATCCAAAAATCTGGAGGTCAATGTAACCAGGCATCTGAATAATGTGCTGCTAGTAATGTTATTCTTGATACGTTCCTTGTAAGGTATTGAGCCACTCTTAAAGCTTTTTTGAATTTAATGTTTGAAGTGCCAATGTAACATGTGGTTTACTTGTTGGGCACTAGTAGTCTATTTAGGGGAGGACAATGATTGTGTTGTGTTTCTATGGGGACCCTTGGGGGGGGAGAGAGAGAGAGAATCATATTAATGTGTGCAAAATTCCTAAAAGGCATATGGACAAAGGCTACATCGTAAAGCCGTAAAGGTCGTACAATCCATTACAGAGGTGCATAACTGCTAGCAGTGAACTTCTGTATGTGATAAAAATGCTTGTAGTACATAGAGAGCCAGTGAGTTGGGTTTGGCTTCGCAAGTCTTCGATTACTCCTTTTCACGGTATACTGCCCATTTTCTGGCTTAGCAGGTTTCTCGAACTTCAACAAGTTTTGCACTTCTGTATTCGAGTTGATAGGTGTAAACTCACCTGCCAGCCAGGGTGATTCAAATTGTCGATCTTGTCCTTGTCTGCATATGATACACTGGCATGTCTCCCTTGCTGCATATTAAATATGGATCACCTATATCGAGGGAGGGGGAACCCTACTGATCCTCTCTTCATTATCTCCTTTACAAAAATGTAGTTATGTCCACCTATCTTGGTTCACTCTTGTACTGCTTGCTTGCCTCAGACCCCAATCACCCGTATCTATAGCGCAATCTGGAGTTGTTCCTTCGACACGTATTTTGTGGCAACAGTAGCTCCTTCGCTTCTTGGATCTGCTCTTGTATCTGTTGAACTGTAAATTGGCCTTGCTATTGAGAGTGATCAGTCTGGTTTCAACCTTGCTGAGCTGATCCTTCAGGGCAGTTTTGACCTTGTTCAAGGCAGCATTTTTGCCTCGTAGCTTTACCTTATGGAAATTCAAGGTGAGTTTGAAAGGCTCCAACAAAAAGTGCTCTCAAGCATCCCTTAAGACTCCATTGTGATGTGATATGTTTCCCTCGTCCATGTGGGACACAAGCAGGCCCTCTGGATGATTATTCAATGTTTCTAATTAACACCATTGATCAACACTACAATTCAATGCAAAGACAACCCAAATGGGATTGTTGAGATAAATCAAAACTCATGATTAGAGGTATTATATCAATACAAAAATGAGTACTTTAGTCATAACCAATTTAGAGTACAACTATGAAGACATCATTTACTGTTGAGCAGGTGAAGTAAGAGGCTGTTGATGTTGAAGGGTCCTTTGAAGTTGGGTGCTCACCATGCAGAGGCTCCGACTCCTCGGACATAATGGGCTCATCTTGAAGCAGACGATCCTCACGTAAGGGTCCTTTGAAGTTGGGTGCTCACCATGTAGAGGATGCAACCCCTCAGACATAATGGGCTCATCTTGAAGCGAACGATCCTTACGTAGCAGTAGTTGATAATCATGCATTGGTGCATCCTCCACATGTACTCTCTGATCAGTTGGTGGATGCTATTGCTCCTTCACTTCGGACTTTCTCAACTAGAATGGTCTTCTCAACCATTTGCATCTTTACACCACTTGTGGCCCCAACCATGATAATAGGCTTCTTGAGTGTGCTCTCAACGGAAGCAAGAATGGAAGAGAGAGAGAGAGAAACAGAGAGCCACACAAGTTTTGGTGGGTGCAGAACCACCCTAATCTTCTTTTTCATTCATTTATATATGTATTTGAGTATTGTACATAATCGGGGTAAAGGCACAGTGACCTTTAATCCCCACAACCTCCCACTTAAAGGACAATGTGCTTTTAAGGGCGAACAACCAATGAGCATACTATCCAATGCCCATCAATACACAACAATACTCAAACCGTTGACTAGGTAGACTCTTCGTCAGCATATCTACAGGGTTATCATCTGTATGAACCTTGACAAGCTCTATGCGCTTGTCCTTAAGTACCTCCTTGATGAAATGGTACCTGACCTCAATGTGTTTGGTCTTTGCATGAAAGGTTGGATTCCGTGCTAGCTGAATAGCACTCATGGAATCACTATGCAATGTCGGTACACTTGTATGAATCCCCAAATCTCCCACTAACTGATCAAGTTATATAGCCTCCTTGCAATCCTCTGTGGTTGTAACATACTCAGCCTCTGTGGTAGACAAAGCAACGCACTTCTGTGTGCGAGACATCCACGACACTGCATCACCTGCAAAGGTGAACACATAACCAGAAGTGGATCTCCTACTATCCACATGCTCTGCATAGTCTGAATCTGTGTATCCAAGTACAGGCATGTCTCCTCTACCAAAGCAGATGCACATCTCCTTGGTATCCTTCATGTACCTCATGATGCACTTAGCTGCTTCCCAATGCCTCTTTCCTGGATTAGCCATATACCGGCTAACAACTCCCACTGCAAATGCAATGTTTGGTCTAGTAGCTATCATAGCATACATAAGACTCCCAACTGTTGATGCATGAGGAACCTTGGCCATCATGGCCCTTTCCTTATCTGATTTGGGACTATCTGTATGACTCAGTTTCACATATGGAGGCAATGGAGTACTCACTGCCTTCCCTCCCTCCATATTGAAACGCTGCAATACTTTTGTAACATACTCTTTTTGTGAAAGCCAAAGGAGTTTCCTACTCCGATCACGCGTGATGCGCATACCAAGAATATGACCTGCAAGTCTCAAATTCTTCATATCAAAGGCCTCATGCAACTTGGCCTTTAATGCATCTAGCTCATAAGTATTCTTGCTAGCCAATAGCATATCATCCACATATAGTGCCAAGATTATCAGGCTATTATCCTTAGCCCTTTTAGTGTAGAGGCAGTGACCAATTTCACTTCTTCTAAAACCCTGGGACCGAATGAGAGCATCAAACTTCTGATACCATTCTCTAGGTGCTTGCTTAAGACCATAGAGACTCTTCTTTAACTTGCAAACTAAATACTCTTTGCCCTTTTCTTCAAAGCCTTCCGACTGCACCATGTAAATTTCCTCATGCAAATCCCCATGCAAGAAAGCTGTCTTGACATCCATCTGCATAAGCTCCATATCCTCTGATGCCACTAGTCCAAGCATGCATCTAAGTGTGGTCATCTTCACAACCGGAGAGAATATCTCATCAAAGTCCAAACCCTTCTCTTGCTTGAATCCTTTAGCGACCAAACGGGCCTTGTACTTAGGCACATCATCACCTGTGATCTTCATTTTGTAGACCCATTTACATGGCAAGGCTTTCTTTCCATGTGGCAAAGAAACCAAGTCCCAAGTCTTATTCTTCATAAGTGAACTCATCTTTGATTGCATAGCATACTCCTACTTGCGTTGATCCTCGCGCATCATAGCCTTTCTGTAGTAAGAAGGCTCCGCGCAATCAGTAAGCATCACATAGTCTACACCTGGAACAAACCTATCAGGTGGTCTAGACACTCTAGATGATCTTCTCAAGGGCATTTCAGCTTGCTGTCCCACCTGCATATCAGCCATATTTGGCTCATCATTTCCACCAATAGATGATCCATCATCTACCCTTGATTGTATACCTGTGGGAGTACTTGGTGGTACCATTTCTTGCACATTTGGTGCATGGACAGCTTGCTGTCTATCAACATATGTAAGTGGATTGACATCTTGGAAAGTGATTCTCCTCATTTCCACATCCCTCATGGGTGCCTTATGCATCTTCTTCTCATTGAAGACTACGTCATGGCTGCGTATGATCTTCTTTGCTTCTGGATCCTTGAGACGACAGCCCATCTCTCCACTTTCACCATAACCCAGAAAGATGCATTTCCTAGACTTAGGATCTAGCTTCTTTCGAAGCTCTTTTGGCACATGTGCATATGCCTCACACCCAAATATACGCAAATGAGAGTAAGAGGGCTTCTTGCCACTCCATGTCTCTTCAGGAATACCACCATCCAAACTCTTACTAGGTGATCTATTGATCACATGCACTGCAATCTTCATTGCCTCAGCCCAAAAACCACAAGAAAGACTTGCATTGGAAAGCATGCATTGCAACCTTTCTTGAATGGTACGATTCATCTTTTCTACAACTGGATTTTGTTATGGAGTACTCCACCAGGTGCAGAGTTACTGACAGCTGTACGGAAGGTATCCCATGAGGATGGCAACATCATCAAATTTCAGTACTCCACCAGGTGCAGAGTTACTGACAGCTATACGGAAGGTATCCCATGAGGATGGCAATGAACATAAGAGAAATATTACCTTAGTCTCCGCATCAAAATTCATCTTCTGAGCCTGAAGCTGGCTGAAAATAATATTGAATTCATTCAAGTGAGAAGCAATGGAGACCCCTTCCTTCATATGCAGCTCAAACAACCTCTTCATGAGGTAAACTTTATTAGAGGCAGTTTCCTTTTCATAAGTGGCACACAGTTTCTTCCACAAATCTTCCGTAGTTACTACTGTGAAATAAACTGACTCTGCAAGATGAAGTCTAATAGTAGATTTTGCTAATGCATCCAACTCATTCCAATCATCCTCAGACATATTTGTAGGCTTAGCTTCAATCCCTGCCAAGGAATTAATCTGCTTCTTTTGAATAAGCACATCCCTTATTTGTTCTTTCCACAAAGAAAAGTTTATCCCATCAAACTTTTTAATGCTAAAAAACTCCTTTTCAGACATGGGAGAGGATGCCATGATGCAAATGAAGCAAAAATCCCAAATGCTAGTGCCTACAAGAGAGAATCACACCAAATACTAGGTGCACCCAAATGTGTATGCCACAATAGAGTGAAATATCACCAAAACTCATGTCTCAAAGCATCTGACTCATGTGCATATACTATGCATCCATATGAGCAAATCTGGCCCAAAAGAAAATGCCAACTGCAATGGCAATCCAAAATGCCAATAAGTGCCAAATGACTCAAGCATAAATACCGTCCACTAGCATATGCATTAATAATATCTAATCCAAGAGAGCATAGCACTATCAATGCATCATCTGCAATGTGTCAAAGCTGTCCCTCAGCATAAAATAGCATCCATGTGCAAAGTATCTATAAAAATAGCATCCCACAAGGTAATTCGGGCCTGTCAGTGCATCCAATAAGGACCACAATGCATCTAAATGGCCTGTAAATCATCCACTGCAACCCAATGCACACCATGAATGAGCGTACATTGCTCAAACTGCAACCAGAGTGATCTGCATAAGGTATGCTCAAGAAATGATAGTTCCACGGTAATGACTGCTACTGAAAATAGAACCTGAGATGCCTCAAAACATGGGTGCCATTGCATAATCAGACTCAGCAAGAAAATCTACAAATATCTCTCTTCTGTCGGAACTCCAAAATCCCAACCGATGAGTGAGAAATGGGAGTCAACACTTATCCACTGCCATGTGGCATAAATCTAAGGTTTCAAAACCTTAGAATGAAAAATGCATAACAGAGAGATGAAATCGAATACACAGAGATCTATAACTCTGAAAATCCTCCACCGAATCACGTAAGAACTGACAGGTAGGGATTTTTGGGCATCCGGAATACAATGGGACAGACGGTTTTGGAAACCGTGGTCTCAATCACTGGGTCCAACACACGGACTGAAAAACGTTTTTGGAAACAGAGGTGTTTGTAAACTCCACCGGAGTGCAAATGATGAGCAACATAGCAGTTTTAGGACCTCCTGAGTCCACCGGAACTGACAGATCTACAAATGGTTGCTCCAAACTTGAGTTTCCACACCCGGGCAGAAAAACGTAGAAACTGACACAGTGAGTCAGAAATCCAATGAAATGATCCCAGATTCAAGAATGAAGGTGTTTCCAAGCTCCTGAAGTGAAGTGGACACCAAAAGCAAGCAATAGTTGCCTCTATAAGTCAATACGGAGTCTCTGTCATCGAACGGAATAGGAAAAAGCTCAAAAAATGACTTTTTCTTTGAAAACACTTAACAGGCTCTCAAAACCACTTCGCAAAACCAAAGTGACTTTTCCAAAGGTTCCTCCAAGGTCTCTGCACACTCGGATGCAAGTAAACTCACCCACAAAGCTTCCCACAGAGCTTCTTCTTCCTCCCACAGAGCTGCTGAGCTTCCAGGCATTCACACACGCTTAGCTAGATCACCCGGGCTCTGATACCAGTTGAGAGTGCTCTCAACGGAAGCAAGAACGGAAGAGAGAGAGAGAGAAATAGAGAGCCACACAAGTTTTAGTGGGTGCAGAACCACCCTAATCTTCTTTTTCATTCATTTATATATGTGTTTGAGTATTGTACATAACCCAGGTAAAGACACGGTGACCTTTAACCCCACACTTCTTATCGATGGGCTCCTTCACTCCGAAAATAGTAGCTCTGGATCTCTCTTTGGGTAGTAGATCATTGTATATAATCAAGTTGTCTTTATCTCTAGCAAGTATTGCCCATACCGTGTCACATGGGGTGCATCGTCTATAAGTGTCTTACTATCCTAAGCTCTGTTGGGCCTATCTCTGATACTATGAGGGGGTCTGATCCGAAGTCGAGTAAACCCATCTGTCTACTCCCTATAGGGCATTGAAGTCACCTAAGAGCAATATGTTACTCTACTTTGAAAACTCCATGATATCATCATATATCGTTTTATATGGGCTATGACCCTATGTGGCGACCTCATGCACATAGGATGATGTATCCAAGGGAAGGAAACATACTGCAATGAAAATCGGCCAAGTGTTAAGCGATTTAATTCATATCCACATGTGTCATGCATGCTCCTCCTTTCACATCATGATATAAATGGTCTCAAGTGTGATCTGAAAAGAAATGCCACACTTCCCGAGCCTTGTATCCCATTGTCTCTCCTCATCTCCTTTTTGTGAGCCAACTCCTAGGTGTATTCTATCATTGTGGGGAGCCATCTCTCTAGACTCTCATCAGTATAGAAGACATCTCTATCATTGTGGGGAGCCCTCTCTCTGGACTCTCATGTGTCTTAGTATAGAAGACATCTCTATCAATGTAAGTCTCTAAGAAACCAGCTTGGTTAGAGACCAAACCTTACCAGATTTAGAGCTTGTTTATGTACTTTTTCTAATAATAGGAGATTGTCTTAGGCAAATTTGATTTCAAGAAAGCTAACCCCCATTTGATAGTATTATGGACCTATAGAGGTGATGTACTCTCCGTTTCATTTTGAATGTTGTCTTCACATGTCTACTTAATTACCTCTAGCATACAAAGAAGATTGTGAGCATAGCCCTTGACTTTGTCAAATACTAATACTTCTCTGAACGAAGAAAACATCTTAGCTTTTCCCTCGTGTGTGTGTCTGTGCGCATGCACGTGCGTGTGTGTGTGTGTGCATGTGCGACAGAGAAAGAAGGAAAGAAAGTTTATTATAGTCTTCAGAAGACTGATGGGTCTATGAGATTGTGAAAAACTTGGTACAAACGAGGTGTGGTGGTGAGCTACTAAACGAGCATCCACACCAATGCAAAATGCAAGAAATGCAGAATGGTAGTACTAAGTCCTAAGTACAACATGGTCATGTCAGTGGTCGACTATATATCAATCTCATCATCCTCATCATCATCATCATCATCATCAAGACATTAGGGTGGATGAGGCAATGGGGGCATAAAATCGATGATAGGGTGCTATCGACCACTCACAAGTGCAGCCCTAGCATGTCTCTTGTCATAGCTCTGTGTCTAACCAGGGCTACCGTGACCCCTATTGGTCAGGCTCTAACTCTAAACAGGGAGGGAATATCCCCAAGTGTGATCTGTGTGTCAACCCTCTGTCTGAGCTGTTGGGTCACTGGCACCGGGTCACGGTCGAGGCCTCGTCTTGTAGGGGTCCATGTGATCTGGCTGAAAAAATTCCGTCACAGAGCTCTAAGAGGGATCAGCCAAGGAAGCACTCTAATCCTGTCTCTATGCTCAAGTATCCTCTCGCAGTGTCAAGTATCTCATGAATGAAAGGTGCCAAACATCACTGGTTTGTGTAGGAGAGGAATCGGGCCAAAAACCCACAGCTATCCTTGAAGAGGCAGTAGAAACGCCCTCGGATCTCATAATAAATAGGACACTTGAGGATGAAGTGCTCCTCTATTTCAACCTCCTGCATGTCACATAATGTGCATATGCACCTCTCCCTGGTTAGTTGCTCTGCTTTGCTGCTCTCGATACAAAGTCTATGTGAAGAGACCCGAAATTGCCCAATAAAGATCCTCTGTGAGTGGGGTAAGTAGATCTATGTGTATCCTAGGCGGTCAATGAAACCCTCCTCACAGTGATATGTAAACAATGATCTCTACAGAAGCTAAGCTTCACTGGGAGTTCACTCGGTCCCAACTAGGTTCGAAATGTGTGTAGCTATAAGAGATCCTCACGAATAACTTGGTTGACCTCATGTGATAGGAGGGGAGAAAACAGAGCATCCATATTGTATTGAAAGGGAGGTAGTCTATCCATGTGAAGCCCCAGTCGCTCAAACCATTTCTCTATGCATGCATACCAGCATCGCTGATCCCCTCCTATTGCAAGTGCCATAGAAGAGGACATTGCTAGCCATGGTATCTTGCTACGCCCAGAGGTGTCCCCATACTCCTTGACTTGGTACAGATACGTGATAACCTGAAATGCAACATCTAGCTGTAATGGGGGTGACCCGAACTCAACCTGAACGATATGGTGAGGAACAAATAGCTTACCATGAATCATTCGTGATAACATGAGAACCTATAGCTGCTCCACATGGGCCCACTCTATATCTGACAAGTCTAGCCACCAGCATGGGCTGTCATACATCGCGGCTAGACGGACCAAGGAGTCAAAAAAGCAACCCCTTGGTCCGTGGATCCTAAAAGTACGAGCGGAAGCACTGCCTCTCTAGTCTGGCCAATGAACCATATCCTCTACCGAAGCGTGCCTGCATCGTGGGTCTCATAGTGAAGATGGGCCCGAAAAAGACAACCCCAATATAAGTGTATGCTGAAACTATCTCAACAGGTGACCCATCAAATGTGAACTACTCCTTGCACATGACGGCCCGAGATGTATTGAAGATCATAACCTTGGTTTTACCTAGGTAGACTTGCAAATCATGAGACTCACAAAAAGATTGTAGTGCGTCAAGGTGTCTCTGGATCCCCTCTACTAAGGAAGATAAAAGAGCCACGTCAACTGCGTAAAGCAATATTCGGATCGGTGTGCCTGCAAGAGAGCAACCAACCCACCCCTAGGTTTGCATCACTGTCTCAAGCTCATCAATATAGAGGCCAAAAAAAGTAGGTGATAATGGACACCCTTATTTGACACCAATAGAACTCATGATCTCATCTGTCCACCCTGATCTGTGCTCATGATCTCATTTTCCCAAATTGTGCCTGAAAGTCTGTCATAAAGTGCCATGATAGCCCAAATGATCTCCTGGTCATAACCCAAATCCTGTAGGCGCCGTATGAGGTGGGCTCTCAGAACCGTGTCAAATGCCTTGCGAAAATCCACAAAGCAACAATAAACTCTGCTTCCTTGCCCTTATCTCCTCGATGATACATCTGAGTGTGAGAATGTGGTCCATGGTTCCATGATCACACCGAAATCACACGGAATTCGGCCTGTCCAACTGCTTTAAGTCCTCGCCACTCTGCAAATCTGCTGACCTCCGAATCAAGTACCGATGCATAAATCTTGAACATGACATGTCCAATCATAATGGTCCTGCAGTTGTTCGGGTTCATGGGATCCCCTGCCTTGTGGATGGGTGAGATAGTGTTAATGGTCCAAGTGTGTGGAAACCCCAAACAAACAGCTTCATTAAAGAGCTTTGCTAAGATCGGGGCTAGGAGTTAATCCCATATGCAATGAACTTGGTGCATACTCCCTCGTAATCCTTCACTTGGCCAGTATGATGTTTGATTATGGCATCCTTTACCCCTCCCTAGTGAAGAGGGTGCAGGAAGTGGGGCATGTCATATGTGAGAGGTTAGGGATTGGCTGATTTGGGATGTCATAGAGTGTGCACGCATAATCGTACGAGGCTTGAGTGTTAGTGAGTGGTGAGGGGGATCGTCCATCTAGAAATCTCTGCCAAAAGTCCTTAGAGTTGTTTCTAAACAAAATGTTTAGTAGCTCCTCCTTGTTTCGGCGAACGAAGTCTAGTTTCTTTCTACGTACTAGTCGACGATACTTGCATAGCATCACTAGTTCTCTTGGAAGACTTTCTTTGGTTTCAAATCTGAGCTGATGGCGTAAAGCCTTACACTCATCATTGTACCAGCCTATTACAGGGTACGATCCCAAGGGGTGGTGGGCGGGTAGTGTGAGGGAAAGCGTGAAGGGCAACCTCATGTAGTGACTAGGGCAACACGATCCTCTAATAGGGGTATGAAGTCAATATAAGCGAGAAGTATGTACATACAACCAGAGTAAGTAGGTGAGTGATCGCGGTTAAAGCGTATATCATGATAGATGGAGTAAGAACTCAGTGGGGTGGAGGGTGCTGTGCGACGGGGAGTGGAAATGCTAAAGAAAAGAAAGGTATGATCAACCCTTGGAGGAAGAGGTGCTATTGTAAAATTAGTGATGCAAGATGTGAAGGCAGGGGATTAACCTGCTCCTGAATGGCACAAGTCTCTTCCTGTATGATGCGGCTCTGCTCCAGGTTAAAGCAGACCTGCTCCTGTGCAAAGCGAGTCAGCTCTATCTCGTGCTCATAGATAATGTGTATCTCCATGAGCAAGGTCTCCCAAACCTTTAGTGTGCCAGCCCGCCTGTGTCCTAGTAGCTGAAACTGGAATGGCTGTGACATGAAAGTATGGGGATGAGTTTGGAAGTTGGGCGGTGACTAGGTGAGCTAGGTGAGGTACAGAGATGACAGTGGAATGGATGAGGCAGTCCCAATGGGATGAGGGAGTGTGGGCTGACTGAGAGGGAGAGGGGAGAGAAAGTCGAGGCGTAATCTAGAGCACTGTATGACACCTCTGAAGTAGGTGTCATAAGCGATGAGAGAGCTGTAACAGGAAAGGAAGGGAAGGAAGCAACCGTTGTCAGGAGTATGAGTATGTCACTGATAGTGGCTATAGCTGGGGATGTAGAGATTGTAGCTGAAACTAGTGCTGAAGTGGAAGCTGAATTCGAAAGTGAGGATGTAGAGGGAGCTGAGACTAGAACTGAGACTGAAGCGTGGGGGGGGGGGGGGGGGGCTAAGGTCAAAGTAGAGATAGAGGGAGCTGAGAGTGGAACAGAGATTGAAGTGGGGGCTGAAGTCAAAGTAGAGATAGAGGTTGTAGCTGAGGCTGAGGTAGGCCCTGCCTTTGCTTTGCTGTCAACCCTGAGTCCACTTCGATTGTAGCGTGTGTTCACATCCTCAAGTTTCAGTTGTGTCAGTTGCTTTTTTTGTTGTTGTTGTGATCTTTCTTGGCTTTGTTTGTCTCTTTTTTGGCTTTTCCCGTTTCTTTGGAGTGATTTGTGTCCCCGTGGTGCAAGTCTTAGTGCACGATTGGGAGCGGGAGCACAGGCCCCCCCATGGCGGGAGGCACACCTTGGGCGAGGAGGGGAGTCAGATGGGGGAGCGAGCAAGTCGGGGTGGGGAGTAGTAGAGGTGCAATGGGAGGGCATGTAGAGGTGTAGAGTACTAGGTGTAGAGACGAACTGGTGGGAGGTACAGGAGTGGGGCTACAGGGTGGGGAGCTGTAGGGTGAAGAGGTGGAGAGGGGAGCTGTAGGGGTGGAGATGCAATGCAGAGGGGCAGTCGAGGAGCAGTGGCGGAGGGAGGGGGTCTACCAGTTGGGGAGTAGTAGGGCGGAAGGCGGGGCGATGGGTGGAGTAGCAAGGGCAACACAACGGGTAGAGCAAGGAGGGAGCACGGGGTTGCAGATGGAGCTGCCGTTACAGGCGGAGGGGCAATCAAAGGTGGAAGTGGAGCTATAGGCGGAGTGATAGAGGTAGTTGGTGCGGGAAGAGTTGTAGGGTGGAGGTGGAGTTGTAGAGAGAGAGAGAGAGAGAGAGAGAGAGAGAGAAGGGGAGATGGAAGAATAGAGGGAGAGGGAGAGAATGAAGGGGGAGGGAGTGGCAAACACAAAGGCACTACAAGGGAAACAAGAGAACACCCAAAGACACTCGTGGGGAGAGGGGGGGAGAGAGAGAGAGAGAGAGAGAGAGAGAGAGAGAGAGAGAGAGAGAGAGAGAGAGAGAGAGAGAGAGAGAGAGAGAGAATCTGTCCATTCATGGTTAACGTTGAGTTTAGGAAATAATATAAAATTTTAAATACAATTACATGTATAGCTCTAAGACAGTTTGGTTTGAAAATTTCTCAAGTCAGTGCCATGCCTAATGAAATTTAGTTGTGCAGTTCTTCTTGCATATATATGTTGATATTGGGCTTCACCTCCTTTTTAAAATCTCTCTTTTTGATACAAGAAAAGGCTTTATTTTATGTAAAGAAAAGGAAGTACAAACCTAGTGTAAAAGCTCGAAAGCTTCCTTTAGAATTGAGTGATTGCCCCACCTTGGTACCAATAACACAACAAGAAAGGGGGGGTTCACCAACAAGGAGATAATCTTGTATTTGGGGGTCTTTCAATTCTGGTTGTATCAAAAAATTCATAGAAAGACGCCTTGGACCTTTGGGAAGACAAACGTGGAGTCTGTTACCTTGTAACATTGTATTGAGAGAAGAAATTCTTTAGGGTGGCAAAGGAAATAGTAGGAAGTATCAAAGGGTGGACTCTAAGCTATTGGTTAGCTATAACACGATGTGATGTTGAGGTAATCAATTATGCCTTGTGAATACAGGCTATTGTGTAGGGCAAGTAAAAGTGAAATGGTCTAGTGGTATCAAAACTTACTATTCACATCAAGTGGAGTTGAGCAACCATATGAAGAAGCATACTATGCCATTGAAGGAGGTGAACAATTGAAATTGTTGGATAATTTCTAAGGATCTCAAAGTTACTAAGTTCTTCATTAATCAAAGCAATAGATGAACTTTAAAAACATATAAGCTTCTCTACACAAGCACCAACTATATTTGCATTGATTTGACATTAAAATACTTGTGCTAGCTGAAAAATATGAATTGCTTTTATAATCCCAAGCAAATACGCATGCACGCATGTGTGTTACTTATTCCATTACAATATCTACTTCTCCACATACCCCATATTCTTAACTTAGCAAAAACTAAAATTCCATAGCACCCATAGTGTACATATGACCATGCAACCATATGCTTCAATGTGTGTGTGTGATTTATTCCATTACAACATCTACTTCTCCACATACCCTATATGTTTAACTTAGCAAAAGCTCAAATCAAATAGCACCCATAGTGTACATATAACCATGCAACCATATGCTTCAATGTGTGTGTGTGTGCATGTTACTTATTGCATTACAACATCTACTTCTCCATCTATCCCAAAATCCTAACTTACCAAAAACTCAAATTCCACATCATCAATAGTTTACATATGACCATGCAACCATATGCTTCAATGTACATGTGCAAATCAAATTCAAACACCTAGATGCTAGCTAGTCTTTACAATAAATGTCATAGTGCTTCTAAATTCAAGTGTCAACGGTGTATAACTCAGCCTTTACATTAGGAAAAATTAGAGCTCATTTTGGGGCCTTTTAGCCATGAAGGAAAATAGCCCTCCATGAATCAAAGGAGGGCCAATGCATTCAATGAGGATACTTGAGTTTCTTTATTATATCTGACATACGGTTTAGAATTTGGTTATTATGACATCATCGGCATGTCCATCGGAGCGGGCCAAAACCCTCGAAAGGACTTTTGAAACGTCAAAAACAGGCACCCAGATGCCCTTTGAAAAAGGACCAAAAGGTCCGAAAAACCACTTGTGCAATTGAATATGATTTGACAGGTTGGCAAGGTGGGGGTTTTGGCCCACTCCAAATGCGCTGGTGATGTCAGAAATACCAAACTCTAGACCAAATGTTAGTGGGATTATGTCGTATTTTATTATTTTAGAGGAAAGAAAAATGAAGAAATTGTGAATTTCTCTTAGGTCCCCCCTTTTTTTTCCTAATGTTAAAAAATAACAGCATTTCTAGAATTTTATCAACAAAAGCATACCTTGAACTCCCCGGCAGTAGTGCCAAAGATGTGTAGTCTCAATGGTGACTCATGTGTCATGGGGATCTTGAAGGAATCCCGATGGAGCCTCCACTGCAAGCTACTCCTTATGAGAGCAAGGCAAGGCACGAGCCATCCATGTGTCACTCAAGAGGCTCTCGGATTGTTGCAATGTGTTTCCACGAGAAAGAGGGAAGAGGGAGAAGGGAGAAGAGAGGGGAGAAGGGAGGGAGAAGGAGAAGGGAAGAGGAGAGTGAAGGGGGATGGAGTGGCAAACACAAAGGCACTATAAGGGAAACAAGAGAACACCTGAAGGCACTCTTGGAAGAGAAGACGGAGCTTGTATTCCAAACTTGTGCATACAACAATGAAGACCAAATTCAACCATTTGGTCTTTTATACAAGTCACCTTTTGAAGGGAGGGCCAACCCTTTTCCTTTTTGCACTCTCCCTTTCTTTACATTCACAAGGCTCTTGGGCCCATAGGGTGCCAAGGCGTCTTCTCTATCCTTTCCTTCCCTCTTCAATTGTTACGTCTCTCCATGTGTCAGAAATAGCACTTGTGTTATAGGACAATCTTGGCATTAGGACGGGCTCCTAATCGAGTCCCAAATAGCGCTTGTGTTAACCTTGCCCATCCCGAGTCCTAAGCCATCTGAGGCTCAAAACTTGGAGAAAATGCATCCTCATTGTTTTAATCATGTTCTTTTGTAGTACAAAAGTACAGTGCATTGTGGTCACATGGACGGCATTTTTGTGTGGAACACATTGATTCAAGGAGAGTCACATATGATTGTGGAGTCATGGCTAATTTTGTACAAGATAGCTGAGCAAGTGCTTCTGATACCAATCTTTTCTCCTCGCAGTTAGATTATTGTGAGACCATACGTGACATCAATGAAGTTGATTTTAGAAGATTTAATTTTCATTCTTGATGTCAAATGGTTTAGAACTATCTACAATGGTCCCAATGCTACAGTTAGGAGAGACAAATGTGTTTTCTTTGCCATTGCCTCCACCAGACCTTGGACCGATGAAAGTGATACCTTTGTTCTTCTAGAGCATTGTGAACAAGTACACACTAATGAATTAATTAAAGCTAATATCTTTGTTTTCAAACAATTGTTGGTAGATGTTCATTTATATATATTTTTAATACTTGAGCATAAATGAATATAATTACTAGAACCTTATTTGGATCTTCAATGTAGGTGGTCTTTGATCTGGATCATTTGGATCCAAGATGGTGGTACGTGGTCCAAGTTTCTCCTCGAAGCAAGCATATTTGCCTTCTCTCATCATTTACCCATTGTACATTGTTTCAAACTTAACTAGGAGCTTTGTTAGTGGAGTTGTAGGACAAAAAAGAGTGAAGGAGTGTATGTTTGGATGGAAAAGAGATGAAAACTATCATTTTTTGTTGGAAATCATTTTTGAGCATGGGAAGCTTGTTTCTTATGTTTGTTAGTGTTCTGAAGTGATGGGAAGGTAGTTTATAAGATTGCTAAGCTGTGTGTGATAGCAAATCCTAACAAAAGCACTGGAAAATGGAGATGGAAGCTTAATTTCAAAAGGGTTCTTGAGGGTGAACGTCCCAACTTGTAGAAATCTCTCATTGATGTTTTTTGCTATTTTTTGTTTAGTATAGGTGGTTTAGGTAGTGCATAGCACCCACAAACATTTAGAGGTGGCACAAAAACCCAAAAATCACAAGGGATCACCAAACAGAAGTCGGCAAAATTCATGTTCCCAGACATTTCCTATCCCCACGGGTCATCACCATAGAGTTAACTTGCAGACCCAATGCCATAGTGCTATCCCCACGATCAAATAGTCATTAATCCACTGGCTTAGTGCTTATCTCCATGACCTAACTTCTGACTGCCATCTAACTCACCGCCTTAATTAATATGTGTCAGAACTAGTGACCCTGCCAGTTTGATAAGCCCTGTGGCCTTGAGCTTATACCCACAATTTGTTACCTTACTGTCAACCCCACCCAGACAGATAACCCACTGATTGCTGCCCAAGGTTTATTCCCTATGATTGTTGCCTTATGGTCAACCCCATGCCTGTCGCTATAGTCACATCCTGCCGACCTTAACATCCCACTGCCCATAGCCTTAGCACTAACCCCATGACCGTGGGCTTACCACCTGCATTCCATCCGGCCAACATGTGTCACTTCCCATCCCTACGACCATTGCCTTAGCTTTATCCCTATGACTGTTGCCTTAGTCCCTATCCCCACGACCATCAGGATATCTTTGAAGTAGTCCAAAAAATATAGAATTAAAATTTCAGTCAGAGTGTACCACTTTAGAGATCTTATACATGCACTTGAGATATGGAAGAATTTTGTTCAAGGAACCCGTGCTCGAGGACAATGTTTCGAGCTATGCTCAGCCCACCTTTCGACCCAGTTTGGGATTGGTCCAAACAAGAAGCTCAGTTCCTAGCTCTTAAGTGTTAGGGCCTCGACGGGAGGATCCATTTAGCTCTGACGAGACAAAGAGCTTGAATGAGGAAATGCAAGACCCCACGGGTCTGAGGGCTTTCGAAGCCCTCTTCACTAGTTTAGCTCCATTCAACTCTTCTGCTCCTTCCGTAGCATCTAGGTTAAGAGGTACGATCTCTAACATGTTTGGATGGTTGGGCCGTACGGATTCAACAGACATAGAGAACCCCTTCTCCAGTATGTCCATGGGAAGGGAGGGCCAGCAACAACTAGCTCCTGAGCTGTAGACACTGCCTTTGTGGACTTAGGCCCCACAAATTTTACAAAAGGCATCCTCATTGGGAATGCATGGATGATGAAGACCAATGGATGAGGGACTTTGCAAAACGAGACCCTAGTCAAGGAGATGCACAAGGCTCTCATGGGGGAAATTCATGGGGGATTCACTCTTAGTACAAGGGGGACGTCACTTGTGTGCATCAACTTCAAGAAAACCCCCTATATATGATCCATGTAACATAATAAAATACCCCTATTTAAGCTTATAAGGATACCATCAAAAGTGCACTATGTCCCCCCGTCCTTAAATCTATGTTCTATCTCAATTATTTGGACTACATCATAAGAAAGTTCAGATGACATAGATTAGACCATCTTCAATATTCACCAATGGGTAGTATTAATTTGTTTCCCTACCATGGCCTAAATTTAGCTATAGCTCAAGCTTAGTTCATGCGCAATTGGTACAATACCGATTGTCACTAATCAAATGTGTATGTGTGTTTGTACTTTTAATGTTTAGGGGGTAAAAACTTGTATTTCCCTATACCCCTCCCTCTTCCTCCCCAAATATGTCAAGGCCCCCTAACTTCAATTTAAGATTGAAAAAAGTTAAAAAGTGCCCCCATCCCTAATGTATAAGCTTATGCCTCATCTAAAAAAACCCCCCTATTGTACACTCACGTGATATCATAATTTTCCCCTTGTGAATCCCTCGAGGGGAAATTATTATAAACTTTTGACCTTATAAGTGCCCCCGACCTTTGCCGGCTATGTATCACCACAAGTTCCACCCTACTACCCAATGCAAGGAACCTCCATGTAGATGCCCCTTGACCTGCCCCCTCCTGAAGCCCGAACCGTTCTCTCCCGTAGTTGTTGCTCCAATGGATGGAGGGCCAAGTGCTTCAACCCCTATGCCAGTACCAACAATTTAGTGGATCTCACCAATAGGAGGGCCAGTCGGATTGAGGCCACCTCCACAACTTATTAGGCCCACAACAGGACCACGTTACCCTCGACTATTACCCTTACAAGGAAGGAAGTGGCACCCTAAGTCACTACCTCCTACATGAGGATCTGCAAGTCCTAGTGTTCCGGATAGCCCCCCTAATAGCGAGGGTGAGAGACATGAACTCCATTACACGAAGGCCTTCAATCCGGTGTTATACTTGCCAGGGCCCGAGATAGGGCAAGTGAGTGCCCCTATAAGGGCTCCGCAAACCCTCCGGTGTCCTGCTTCAAATGCCAGGGGCCACATTTCTTAAAGGATTTCTCTTACAGGGATCTAGCGAGGGTGAGAGACATGAACTCCATTACACGAAGGCCTTCAGTCCGTTGTTATACTTGCCAGGGCCCGGGATAGGGCAAGTGAGTGCCCCTATAAGGGCTTCGCAAACCCTCCGGTGTCCTGCTTCAAGTGCCAGGGGCCACATTTCTTAAAGGATTGCCCTTACAGGGATCTTACCCCAGCGGTTCCACCCACGACAATCTCTACACCCTTTGTGCTGGTTGTGGAATAGAACATTTATTCAAGGATTGTCCCTTGAGAAGACCAGCAACTTCGGCCACTCTGCCTAAGAGCACCAGCCTTAACTTGCTAAGTATTGAATAGGTTCAGGTAGCATCAATACCCTTGAAGGTCATCATAAGGATGCAGGCCAAAGCCATAGGCATGGCAATGAAGAAATAGGCAAGGAAGGATAAAGCGCCCTTGACACAAAATCCTGAGGTTCCTCAACCACCACAAACTTGGTACAAGAAGGCCATACGGGTAGGTGAAGGGGTCGATGAGGTGCTCATTCAAGATGGCTTTGACACCCTCACCACCTCCTCTGCCTTTGGATGGACCCCCTCCTAGAGTGATCCAGATGTACCTCTATATTCGGATGTAAACAAGCCATTGTAGGCTTGAGGCCTTGCACCCCCACCTTAGTATAAGAGAACCTATCCGAACCCTGCCTTGGAAAAATAGTATGTAATAGAGCTCATGACTTGGTATGGGAATGCTAGTAAGTTTGAGCATAGACTCAAGGCTAGTAGAGGTTCGGATACCATCCACCCAGTCCACTTGACCACTCACAGAGGAGCAAAGGCACTTAAGGTGCTAGAAAGGGTAGAAGAAGAGGAACGTTCCAGCTTCGGTAAATCAAAAGCTCCAGACTTGAAGCAGCGGATGTTCCAAGAGGACACAATATTGAAAAACCTACAAGAAGAAGGAGACATTTACGGTTTTGAGGATTTGCTACTATCAGTGGGTAGAGAGACATCTCAAGATCCATGTGATAGCATTGGGTTCACGGCCTTCCTCTCTACCGAGGTAAAAATTCCGATCACCTCCTTGTTAAGATGGAATTCTACCCTCTAACGATACCTATCAAACTGGAGGAATGGACGATTCCTACTACCAGGACCTACCAGCCCCAAGGCCATTCAATCGCAACTTACCCAAGGTTCCCATCAATAAGTTGGGCCAATACTTCGAAGGTGATGATGCTAATGTGGCTATCCCCATAACCTACTAGAACCAAAAGCTGGATGCCATACTAGATGGGGGAGCGGGAGTGAGTGTCTGTCACAAGGAAAGCTGGGTGAAGTGGGGAAAACATGCGCTCGAGCAAACCCACCTAGTAGTGAAGTTAGCCGATGGCAGAACAACGGAAGCCTTGGGAGTCCTCACCGGTATTAACATCAAGGTATTTGGCTTCACATACCCCGTTAAGTTCGTAGTCATGGACTTTACCCAGCAGTCAGGATATGAAGCCATCCTAGGTAGGCCCTTCTTGTGAATGTCCGAACTCATACACGATTGGTGCACCGACAACATCTATTTGCGGCATGAGGAGCTAATCATGCAAGTGGACTTGCACACCTACAAGACCCACCCATTGTCAGGACAACCATTTGCTGCCGCAAAATTAGACACAACCAACCGGACAACATCCCTAAAATTGTTCCAACCCTATGGGAAAGAAGACGATGAGAGGAAGGCAGATGAATTTTGGGTATGCCCCTCTTCCTGAGTCGGAATCCTCTCAGAATTGGATGCACATTCTGGCAAATATTGATGTTCTAGTGAGAATAGGGTTCCAAGTGACAATGCCCGAACTCGAGGGGTTGACCCCAGTGGTTCCCCTCATTATGTTCAACATGTTCAAACCCATGAGGTGAGTAAGGGGATAGTAAGGGTCAAATCACACCTCCACCGACTAGCATATGTTGGTGCCACTATTGCCCACCATGAGTTCTCCTCCAATTGGGGAGCAAGGGTAAGAAAGGTTACCTCTCTAGTCAGCTTCATAAGTTCCATGAAAGAGCACCCTTCAAGTTTGAAACTCCCAACATCCAAAAGCACGAAGGCTCCTGCTAGGGCCAAGAGGACCACCACCCAAGGAGGAGTGGAAGAGGAGGGTGAAGAGAAGGAGGATCTACAACAAGTACCAGTCCACTACAAGGCCTATACCATCAAAGGATTGCAAGATCTTATACCAATAGGCCAAGAGATCTTAGGAAGATGAGTGCTTCGAAGGACATGGCAGCCCAGCCAGAGTTAAGGAGGTAAACCTGGTGCTAGAAGGTCAGGACCCCCAATCGGTATTTATTGCAGACGATCTCACCTCCAATGAGGAGAATGCTTGAATAGCCCTACTTCGAGAGTATAAAGAGTGTATGGCCTAGAAATACATAGATATGAAGGGTGTACCCATTGCTAAAGTCATGTAGCACATGATACCCATGCTTGATGATGCTAGGCCGGTGCATCAACGTCCCTACCCTATGAATCCCAAATATGCACTCATAGTGAGAGAGCAGATCCAAAAACTTATAGATGCGAGATTCATCTATGAGATCAAGCATATAGATTGGGCGTCACCCATCATGATAGTCTTGAAGAAGAATGGAAAGATTCAAGTATGCGTGGATCAGAAAAAATTTAATGCTGCCACCAGGCAAGACCAATACCCCTTGCCATTCACAGAACATGTCCTGGAAAGGGTAGCCGGAAAGGAAGCCTAAGTAAAATGATGCAATGTTCTATGGACCTGGCCAAACCTGGGGACCATTCAATAACTCCATATGATGTGGACTCCACACCATGCAATAGCTTCTAGAATAATCTCGATAGGTTGTACATCATATAAGTGTTAGTTGCGGCGACCCTCATGAAAGGTGCCACCAACATAGTAGGAGTCTCATGGCAGGTAATGTCTTAAGTGGACTCAAGAACCCGAAAGAGAAACATCTCTTTGAATACTCGAATGCATGAATAGCTTTGAATACTCGAATGCATGAATAAGTAGATCCGAAAGTGCGATTGCAATCGCCATTCGTGCATACGGTTTTGCGAGTACTTGCACCCCTAGGAATCTATGCTAACCATGCGCTAACCTCGCGCACACTGTTAATCCCTTTACATGGCATATAAACCATGGAAAAGCATGAACTTTTGGTGTATAAACCATGGAAAAGTGGTATCATTGAAGCGACAAATGAGCAATGGATTTGATGTATATAAAGAGTGCATTGAATTTGATGATAATAACCAATTGACATGTGGAGCCTTATAAAAACAAAATCACATTAAAACACACACATTTGGATTAATAAGCATATGCACAAATCTCTTCTACCTATTACCCCCGGAAAAAAAAAAAAAACAAGGACTAGATTGTGATACTGGCAGCTTAGAGGAGAACAGCTTAGGAAAAGCTGGCACATACCACACTTGGACTCTTCTACTATCATTGCCTCTTGGATTACCACCCTTGGACTCTTGGACTTTTACGAACTCATGAAAAAGCATAAGCTTTTGGACCGCCACCCTTGGACTCTTCGACTAACACGGACTCTTGGACTACCACCCTTAGACTCTTAGACTACCATGGGCTCTTGGACTACCACCCTTGAACTACCACAAGCTCTCTTTCTACCACCTTTGAACTCCTAGACTACCATGAGCACTTGGCCTACCACCCCTGGACACTTAAACTACCTTGAGCTTTTGGACTATGCTATGTGCCACCTTTGGACTCGTGGACTATCACTACCTCTTGGATTACCAACCTTGGACTCTTGGACTTCTATGGACTCATGAACTACCACAAGCTCTTGTACTACCACATAGATATACATATGCACATGTGTATGCAACACACATACACATGTGTATACATGAATACAAAAACACACACATGTGTATAGTGGCTGTGATAAGATAAATAAATGGGAAAAATACATCTAGATAGTCATGGAGTAAATTAGGCCTATGACAAACCAACATTGGGATGGGCACCATTGACCGGTTTCTCACATAACAAGTTGTAAAGATAATGACTGGCTAAAAGCCAAGAAGATACATTCTCGAGACCCTCCATCTACACCCTTCTAAAGAGCAACACCATTGCTCTAGTCATGGAGATTAGATAGCATGTTGAGCAATGCGATGATAGTAGTAGTCACTAAGGTCTCATAGTTTAGGTTAACGCATCATAATCATCATCATCATCTCTCTCTCTCACACACACACACACACACACACACGCACATGTATACTTCCCCAACTATGAATTATTGTTTTATGTACCACCCTGTGCAATCTTTCCTTTACACTCTCTTTTTGACTACCCACTAATCGTCCCATGCCTCCTCTAATCCCTTCTCAACCCGTGTACTCATTCGCTCCTTACTCCACTTATGACTTAAACTTCACTTGTGACTTAAACTTCACTTGCGATTTAAACTTTTTTTAATTATCTAAGAATCCATATGGTTGTCTATATTCCTAGGTAAAGAGATAACAAGCAAGGGAATGTAGAATCGATATGGTTCTCTCTCTCTCTCTCTCCCCTTTCCGAATAACTTATCGAACCGAATATTCATGTATAAATTTTGGTTCATCCTATGTTGGTTCTTACCCAAATTCATTTGTTTCCTCGTCATTCATAAAAGCGGGTGGGATGGGATTCACCAATTCTATTTCTTCAAGAATTTGGGCAAATTTCCCCCCTTCGGAAATCTTAGAAGTGAATCCTTTGATGTATTAGCCATTTCTATCTTGTGTGTGAAATAAAACTTGTACACATGTACACACACGCGCACACATATTGGTGAAATTGGACACAAAAAATTGTACACGCACACACACAACCAACCCGGGCCCGGCACGTGCATGAGTGCACGAAACGCAGAGACTTTGCCGCTGTTCTATTTTCCACTGGCGTACCGGTCTTTCACTGATGACACAAAGTATTAAATTGGGCGAGAAACAAAAGCGGCAACAACCTTGATGAAGAATCATGGGCGATCCAATTTCCGGCTTGCCCAAGGCACAGTGTAAGGCCATGGGATTATTCTTTCACTTTCTGCATTCACTGTGCCATTTGAGAATTGAAACCGATGCTTGGAGATGGCTAGAGCATTTCCTGGATGGGTTAATATGCAACAGACTGGAAATCTGGATCCATACGAGGGATTCATGGATCGAGAAAATGAGGAGAGTAGGGCTTGCAGGAGCTGTGGACGCATTGGAGTTCAGGCAGTGGTCGTAGGGCAATGTGAAAAAAGTGGTGGCAACATCTACAGCTATGTGCCTGTCTAACTCTCTGTGTGTTTGCGCGTGTTACCCCTTCTTGGCAACCATTTCAACTCTGCAGAATGTGGGTCATTATGTGGCGGCTCAGCTATGGAGTATCGCCTCTTGAGCCGCAGACTCGATTTGTGGAATGAAAGCAACAGTAGAAGCGTTCCACCGAGGACTTCTCTTGCGAGGAATTTGTGTACTTGCTTCACAGTCGAACTTTCATAAGGTGAGTTTTGCTCACGTATCTGAACATGAACAACTTTGCTTCTAGTATATTCTAAGACAGGGCGTGCTTGCCGCAGAGAATACTACGAAGGCTTGATTTTGTGCACACTCAGACGAAGGGGGCTTTCTGGATTTATGAACCGTCAAGTTTTCCTTCCATACACACAAAGGCTGCGGCTCTAAGCCAACGTGAACGGTGCTCCAACAAGGAACAAGAGGAACTAGCTCCTAGCGTGAACCATGTTTCGAAACAAAATTCTGTCAGGTATTGCAAGAGCCTTTGATAGCCTGGAATGGGATGTCGAATCTTCAAGGTCTTTAATCTTCGCTACCTTTTCAAGAGAAGCCAAGTTGAAATGGTTCTGACAGGATTGTTGAACTCGATTATTTTTCTTTATGAAGGGTTGTTGGGTCCCTTCAAGATTTGCACAAGTTGTGCGAAGATGGAAGTCTCAATCAAGCACTTCAAGTCGTGGATCTTATGGTCCAGCGAGGGACTCCTATACCAAGAGACATCATATACGATCTCTTGCAGGCCTGCATGGCAAAGAAAGACTCGGCAGCTGGCAAGCGCGTATATTCTTTTATGGTCATCTGTGGCCTTGATTCTATTGCCACTTTGGGGAACCATCTCATACGCCTGTTTACCTCATGCGGGAGCTTACCAGAAGCAAGTCAGGTATTTGAGAAGGTTTCCAAACCAAATGTTTTTACATACAATGCAATCATGGCAGCGCATGCCAACCTCGGAGATGGTAACAGGGCACTTGCCTTGTATGGAAGAATGCAACAGGACAGGATAAAGCCTGATAAAGTGACATTTTTGTGCATCTTGAAAAGCTGTGGCAAGGAAGGTGCCATAAGGCAGGGAAGGTTGATGCATGATGTGATCTGTCAAAGTGGGTTAGAGTCAGATGTGGTTATAGCAAACACCATCATTGACACATATGCTAAATGTGGAAGCCTCGCTGAGGCACAAAAAGTCTTTGATGAATTACTGAATCGAGATGTGGTATCATGGGCGGTCTTGATTGCAGGATACATCCAGCATGGAGAAGTTCTTCCCGCTTTGGATCTTTTTGAGAAGATACAACAAGAGGGTCTGAAGCCAAACATCGTGATATATTTGTGTCTTTTGAAAGCATGCAGCATAGCTGCAGCATTAAGCCTAGGAAGGCAGATACATGAAGATATTACAAGTGTAGGAATTGAATCGGAGGTGTCTGTTGGGAGTACCCTTGTTGACATGTATGCCAAATGTAGGAGCCTAGAGGAGGCTCAAAATGTGTTTGATAAGCTGCCAAGTCGGAATGTTGTGACATGGAACGTGATGATAGCAGGCTATGCCCAGTACGGGCATGGCCTTCCTGCTCTGGCACTCTTTGAGAGGATGCAAGAGGAGGGCATAAAGCCAAACAATATTACATATTTAGGTGCTCTCAAAGCCTGTGGCAGCATTCAAGCCTTAGAGGATGGCAGTCTGATACATGAACAGATAATTAGAAGTGGGTTCGAGAATGATTTGGCTCTAGGGAATTCTTTTGTTGATATGTATGCTAAAAGTGGAAGCCTAGAGGCAGCGCAAAAAATGTTCGACAATTTACAGAATCGGGATGTTGTATCGTGGGGTGCTGTTATAGCTGGATGTACCCAGCATGGGCAGGGTCTTCGTGCCCTGGAGCTTTTTGAGAATATGCAACAGGACGGCATAAAGCCAAACGAAATTATATTTGTGTGTGTTTTGAAAGCATGTGGTAGCATTGGAGCCATAGAACAGGGCAGAAGAATTCATGATCTCATCACCAGAAGTGCAGTTGAACTGAATGTAGTCCTTGGGAGCACCATTGTTGACATGTATGCCAAATGCGGGAGCCTTGAAGATGCGCACAATATTTTTCACAAATTACTGAACAGAGATATGGTATCATGGGGAGCCATAATTTCAGGGTATGCCCAACATGGGCATGGTCATGTTGCTCTTGAGCTATTTCAGAAAATGCAAGAGGAGGGAATACAGCCAAATGAAGTTATTATTTTGTGCATCTTGCAAGCGTGTAACAGTATGGGAGCTTTGGAGCAGGGCAGGACGATCCATCACCAGGTCATAAGAAGTGGATTTCAAGTTGATCTAGCTATTGGGAACACCCTGGTTGACATGTATGCCAAAGGTGGGTGCCTAGAGGAAGCACGAAGAGTGTTTGACGACATGCTTAATCGAGATTTGGTGACCTGGGGTGCAATGATGACAGGATATACCCACCATGGGTATTCTCTTGCTGTTTTTGAGCTTTTTGAGAAAATGCAGCAAGACATCGTAATCCCAAATCGAGTTATATTTTTGTGCGTTTTGAAAGCATGCGGCAGCACCGGAGCCATAGGACAAGGCAGGCAGATTCATAAAGACATAATTGAAACTGGACTGGAATCAGATGGGGCTGTTGGGAATGCCCTTGTGGATATGTATACAAAATGTGGGAGCCATGTTGAGGCCCTCAATGTGTTTGACAAATTGGAGAATAGGGATGTGGTGTCATGGAGTGCAATAGTTGCAGGGCATGCATCATCTGGCAATTGTAGGTTGGCTCTGCAATGTTTTGAGGTCATGTTACAACAAGGCTTGAAGCCAGATGGTGCAATCTTCAGTAGTATTTTAGCTGCATGCAGTCATGCAGGATTACTGGAGAGGGGCCACCACTATTTTAATTCCATGAGAGAGAACCATGGCATCATGCCCACTATTCAGCACTATAACTCCATGGTTGATCTTCTCGGCCGTGTGGGAAAATTAGAGGAGGCTGAGGATCTACTTCAGAGTCTCCCTATTTCTGCAGATATGATTGGATGGACATCTTTGCTGGCTGGGTGCAGAACATATGGCAATACAGAACTAGGGGAACGATGCTTTGATGAAGTTGTGCACTTGGATCCTAATGATGCTTCTGGTTACATGCTGATGTCAGATATCTATGCTGATGCTCACATGTGGAAAGATGCCAAAAGGATTCATAAGCTGAGAAAACATACACCTGCGTTAAAGAGGCCTGGTATGGCCTGGATTGATTTGAATGACAAAGTGCATGAGTTCATTGTGGGAAGCAAAAGTAGTATTGAAAGTGCTGAGATTGATATTAAGGTGAAGGTGTTAGGTAAGGCAATGAAGGACAAAGGTTTTGTTCCACAGGTTGAAGTCGATTTGTAATGAGGAGTTTGCATCATTCTAGTGGGAACTTGCTGTAGCTTGTCCTATGGATATTTTGGGAGGCAGAAGTAAACTTGAAAGTGCTCAAATTGATATCAAGATTAAGACAATGAAGGGAATTTTATTTTTTTTCACAGGTCAGATCGATTTGCAGCCTAGTGGGGATTTTTCTGTAGCTTGTCATGTGGTCTCAAATGTGTGAAACATGACTAGGGTGCCTGGCAGTTATAATTTGTGGGCTGACACTTGAGAGACATTTGCATTCCAACACTTGCTAGAGAAGTTGTGGGCGAATCAATTTCAGAGACTACATGTGGATCAAAACAGTTTTAACTGATGTGACACATGTTAAGCACTCTCATTCTGAAGCAATGCTTTTAGCGTCAAGGCACACATAATTGCCCATCTCCATGAAGAGCATTTGACTTATAATTCGGGAAAAATTTGGAGTAGTCCAATCATAATTGGTATCAAACTTCTTGCTTGTTAATTCCAATGCATGAGGAAAAGGAAGACACACAGGAAGCTGAGAGACCTCACAATGCTTGTTAATTCCAATGCATGAGGAAAAGGAAGACACACAGGAAGCCGAGAGACCTCACAATGCAATGTGAGAACCGGCAATACAGAAGTCTATCAAAATACAACAGGGAATATCATACATACATTCATACACAGACTTTTCAATTATTCTATTGAAATATGTATTCAACTAATTGATTGCACCATGGAATCATAAAAATGAACCTGTTCTAACAGTCCCCCTTGTTAGAAACTCACTGTGCCCACCTGTGAGCCCCCGATTTGAGGGGACAAGGGGCGGTGAGAGGTAGAAGGGCTGGGGAAAGAGAGAGACTCAGGCCGGCATCATAGCCAACCAGCACACGGGCTGGTTGCTGCCTGCAACAGCAGGGAAACAGGGGCCTTAGGCCTCACTTGGAGGCGCCTGCAGCTGCGCAGGGCACCCTTAAATAGGGGCCTGTGGCAGGCCAGGTCGGCCCAACCAGAGCCACCGACCAGGGCCAACCCTGGTCGGTTTTCTAGGGCCCACCTGGTCGGCCACCAGACAGGGTACCGACCCTGCTGGTCGGTTAACTCAAGGGCCTGGGCAGTGCCTATAAAAGGCCCACTCCTTCGGTCATTCCAGCATCCAGTGCAAGACTGAAAGCCTCCTTCCAAGGCTGTGCTGTGCACTCAGTTCTGGAGCAGTTTGTGTGAGAGAGAGTCCTTCAGTATTCTCCAGCACTTCGCTGTATTTTGTATTGCGCCCTGTGAGCTGTTTTTTCTGCCCACCATCTGGTGGATGAATATACTCTCTCTCTCTCTCCGTCCAAGTTATTTCTGGGTGAGTGTTTATTGCATATGTGATCATCTATCTGAGTAGAGTGTGTGTAAGAGTTGGAGAGATCTCGGGTGGAGGTTTGAGTGATTCATTCCCTCCTATTCTTTAACATGGTATCAGAGCCATAGGCTCTCAACTCTTCTTCATCAAAGCACTCTTTGAAGGAAGGAGCCCTCTGATTTCAGCTCAGGCTAGCACAGGAGGTCAGTACATCTTTTTTGCTTCAGTTTTTCAGTTTGCTATTCATCGAGATGGATCAGCGTTCAGAAGCCTCTACACCCATTGCTCGTCCTTTCTCCTTCTCCAGTCATCTTCCTTCTTCATTTATTCCCAATTTTGGTGAAGCTGGAAAGCTCGATGGGACGAGCTATCCAATCTGGAAAGTCAAGATCTGAAGCCATCTGTTGGCACGGAAGCTGTGGAAGATAGTGATTGGGACCGAGGAAAAGCCGGAGGACATTGTGGACAAAAGAGGTGAAGTTTTAGTTGAAGCAGATGCGGATGAACTCAGTGCATGGGAGGAGAGGGATGTTCAAGCCTTAGCAATGCTAATTGGCACGACAGCAGATGCTGTGATTCCTCATATCCAGTTGGCATAGACGTCTTCAAAGGCGTGGGCCATACTGAAGAAGCTGTATGAAACCGATAATACAGCCCGTATCATTACTCTTCAGCATCAGCTTTATAATCTTGATATGAATGAGGGTGATAGTGTGCATGATCATCTGACAAAGGTGAAAGTCGTGCGGGACCAGCTCGCAGCGGTTGGTCAGAAGGTGGAATCGAGTCAATTGGCATTGCTCACACTCCACAAGTTGCCACGGAGTTTCAAAAGTTTTGTGACTACGGTCACTGCGGGTCAACGGACTAAGCCAATCACCTTTGAGGAGCTTGGCCCACTCTTGCTTCAGGAGGAGGCTTGAGAGAAACTCTTTATGCAAACCGACGAGAAGGCATTAGTGGCCAAAGACAAGCCTGAAAAAGGCAAGCCAAAGGAGTTCAAGAAGTCAGAGGACGCTGACCGAAAGAAGAAAATGAAGTGCTATTACTGTGAAAAGCTTGCCCCTCCGCCAAAGAATGCCGAAAGAAGAAGGCAGATCAGAAGCGGAAGAGAGAAACCAGGAACAAAGAAGAGCCTAAGAATGATTCTACCAATGTGACGACTGGACACTTGTTTTTAATCAGTGAACATTGTTGAGCATATGCAGTCAGTGAAGGTAAAGAGGGTTGGTATGTTGACAGCGGTGCTTCCAAGCACATGTCCAACAGAAGGACTTGGTTCAAAACCATGGAAAGTACACACCCAGATTCCAAAGTTTCTGTTGGGGATAGCCGGACGTGTCCTGTGAAGGGCATCGGTAGCATTCCTTTCATTACAACCGCGGGTGAGGAGAAGGATATCTCTGGAGTACTTTATGTACCCAACCTTTGCAAGAACTTACTCTTTGTAAGTCAGAGGGACAAAAATAACATGGCAGTTCTCTTTCAAGATGACAAGGTCACCGTGACATCCAAAGCAAATGGACAGATGGTGGCTCAAGGAGTTGAAGAGAACGGATTGTACCGCCTCAGTGCAATGTTGGTTCATGAAGACAACGGAAAGTCCAAACTTTGGCATGAGCGCTTCGGTCATGTCAGCTATGGAATCTTGGCTGAAATGTCAAAGTCGAAGATGGTGGATGGACTTCCACCAATTACAGGCAAGGATGATGTCTGTAGGGCTTGTCGAGAAGGCAAGCAGCACAGGGATAAGTTCCCACAAGAGGCCTCGTTTCGGGCCAGTAAACCACTTGAGTTGGTTCATGCTGACATTTGTGACCCAATGTCTACAGCATCGTGGGCAGGATCCAAGTACTCACTTCTCTTTGTGGATGATTTCAGTAGAATGATCTGGGTATATTGTTTGGCTAAAAAGTCTCAGGCTTTCGAGAAGTTCAAGGACTGGAAGGCCAGAGTTGAAAAGGAGACAGGGGAGGATGTCAAGATATTCCGCACAGACAGACAGGGGGGGAGAATTCAGTTCAAATGAGTTCAACACATTTTGTCGCAAGCATGGGATCAAGCGACAACTCACCACAACACATACTTCTCAGCAAAACGGGGTAGCCGAGAGGAAGCATAGAACCACCACAGAGACAGAGCTTGCTATGCTCCGAGGGAGGACCTTTCTAAAGCCTATTGGAGTGAAGCTATCAATACAGCCGTACACATTCTCAACAGGACCAAGACGAAGGCCGTCAAGGACAAGACTCCATATGGGGCATTTTATGGTAAGAAGCCCTCTATCACTCATCTTCGCATTTTTGGTTCTAACGCATGGGTGCATGTGCACAAGGAAGACAGGACCAAGCTTGATTCCCGGAGCAGAAAATGTATCTTTGTTGGGTATAGCAAAGAATCCAAGGCCTATCGACTCTTCGACCCAGTAAAGAAGCAGATCCTTATCAGTCGGGATGTTGTCTTCGAGGAAAAGGAACCTGAACCCTAGGATGAGCCTCAGATTGACGAGGAGGAGATTGTTCAACCCCCGAACCCACCCTGCCCTAGGTTGACCATCCAAAAGGTGGCAAAATCAGAAGCTGATGTTCCACAAGATACTGAGGAAGAGCAGAATGTTCCAGAAGCAGTTCGAGTTCCTCCTCCCACTGAGAAGCAGAAAAGGTTGCCCCAATGGTACCTAAGGACATTGGAAGAGTCTCGGGTCACCGAATTACCTGAGAGTAGCAGTTCCGGATTGCATTGGTCCCAACGTCTTCAAAAGACCCCATCCGTGAATTTTGCGTTGGTGGCTCAGCTTGATGAGCCAAGGACCTTCGAGGAGGCGAAGGACAATCCAAAATGGCAGGCTATCATGCAGGCAGAGATGGATGCTATCCTGAAGAACAATACCTGGGACTTAGTGGCCAGGCCCCCGCGACGGAAAGTCATCGGCACTAAGTGGGTATATAAACTTAAATACAAATCAGATGGCAGCTTGGATAAGTATAAAGCAAGGTTAGTGGTCAAAGGTTTTGCTCAAAATGAAGGTATGGATTTTGATGAAACTTTTGCTCCCACAGCCCGCATGGTTACTATCCGGACAGTGATTGCCCTTGCTGCCCAATTCCAGTGGCCTATTTTTCAAATGGACATGAAGTCCGCATTCCTTAATGGAACCCTGGAGGAGGAGGTATACGTGGAGCAGCCACTGGGCTTTCAAGATCCAAGGTCCCCATTAAAGGTCTGCAGGTTGAAGAAGGCATTATACGGGCTGAAACAGGCCCCTAGAGCTTGGTACCAAAGGATTGATGTATTCTTTCAGAAGATAAGGCTAAGTCGGAGTCCTTCTGAGGCAAACCTTTACTTGTTCATTGAGAAGGGATTGCGACTGGTACTCAGCCTTTATGTTGATGATCTTATCTTGATAGGTGACCATGTCATGAAGATTTCACAGGTCAAGGAGCTACTCATGTTTGAGTTTGAGATGACTGACCTTGGGTTATTACACTACTTCCTTGGGATAGAAGTAAAGCAGGCCAAAGGCAAGATCTTCATTTCACAGGAGAAATATTGCAGAGAACTTCTGAAGAGATTTTAGATGGAGGATTGCAGGACAGCAGTAACTCCCATGGAGGTTGGGCTCAAGCTAAGTGTTCACGACACATCTCAGCCGGTCGATACTCTTCTGTACCGACGATTGGTAGGAAGCTTGCTTTACCTTACCAATAGTCGACTTGATATTTGTTATGCAGTTGGGCTATTATGCCAGTTCTCTACTTCTCCCAAGAAGAGTCATTGGGATGCAGGTTTACGGGTGCTGAGGTATCTAAAGGGTACTTGCACCTATGGGATCACCTACACCAAAGGCATCGAACTAGGCAGGTTCTGTGACAGTGATTGGGCGGGTGATGCTGACACCAGAAGATCGACAACAGGGTATTGTTTCTTACTTGCATTTGGTGCCATCTCTTGGCTGAGTAAGAAGCAACCCACAGTGGCCCTTTCATCTACAGAGGCAGAGTACAGAGCTGCGTGTACAGCAGCTTGTGAGACACTGTGGTTGAGGTGGATTCTGGAGGACATGGACGCGTGTCTGGAGGACGCAACAGCGCTGATGTGCGACAATCAGAGTTACATAGCCATTGCCAAGAATCCAGTGTACCATGCGCGGACCAAGCACATCGAAGTTCATTACCACTTTGTTCGAGAGCTCATCATCGACGACGTGATCGAGCTTATGTACTGCCCGACCGCCGATAACTTGTCCGACCTCTTCACGAAGGCACTCCCTCGAGAACAGATGGAGCACCTCATCAAACGCATGGGGATTGGCCCACAGTTGTGACATTGAGGGGGGGTGTCAGAAACTCACTGTGCCCACCTGTGAGCCCCCGATTTGAGGGGACAAGGGGTAGTGAGAGGTAGGAGGGCTGGGGAAAGAGAGAGACTCAGGCCGGCATCATAGGCAACCAGCACATGGGCTGGTTGCTGCCTGCAACAGCAGGGAAACAGGGGCCTTAGGCCTCACTTGGAGGCGCCACAGCTGCGCAGACTGGCTGCACAGGGCACCCTTAAATAGGGGCCTGTGGCAGGCCAAGTCGGCCCAACCAGGGCCACCGACCAGGGCAACCCTGGTCGGTCTTCTAGGGCCCACCTGGTCGGCCACCAGACAGGGTACCGACCCTGCTGGTCGGTCAACTCAAGGGCCTGGGCAGTGCCTATAAAAGGCCCACTCCTTCAGTCATTCCAGCATCCAGTGCAAGACTGAAAGCCTCCTTCCAAGGCTGTGCTGTGCACTCAGTTCTGGAGCAGTTTGTGAGAGAGAGAGAGTCCTTCAGTATTCTCCAGCACTTTGCTGTATTTTGTATTGCTCCCTGTGAGCTGTTTTTTCTGCCCACCATCCGGTGGATGAATATACTCTCTCTCTCTCTCTGTCCAAGTTATTTCTGAGTGAGTGTTTATTGCATCTGTGATCATCTATCTGAGTTGAGTGTGTGTAAGAGTTGGAGAGATCTTGGGTGGAGGTTTGAGTGATTCATTCCCTCCTATTCTTTAACACCCCTTTATTGTGGTGGATTGTTACAATGATTTTCGAAGAGTTTTGCTGGTTGAAATGTGCCTTGATCAGTAGGTATGTTGTTTGATCTTTAGAGAAACCATGGACAGCTCCAATATCTCCCTTCTCTCTGCTTCAGTCAAATGGAATAATATGAAAGATCACCATGTTCTTGGGTTTGCCAATGTCTTGCATGCACATTCACATAGATATATACTCTGCCTCACTTGTAGACAAAGCAAATGCAGCTTTTTTCTTGCTTGATCAGATTTGTGTAGTGCTGATTAATCCATGAGTTTATTACCCTGGTTGACTTCACCTCCTTATCCACTTCCATCACAGAACCCAAGAAAGTTTGGGTTTTTGACCCTTAACTTGTATGCATCTATTGCAGCCATAATGACAGGTCGTCACCTCCATTTCCACTTACATCACAGAATCCAAGAAAGTGTGGGATTTTGATCCTTCACTTGTATGCATCTATTGCAGCCATAATGACAGGTCGTCAAAACAAGTCTACCTTGCCTCCTGCGAGGCTTGGGGGCCACTTGGTTGTCATGGGCATGCTAAGGCCCATAGACATCTGCCTATAATTCAACTGAGTCAAAGCATCATGCTCATCACACAGAATTTGAGCAATAGCATGTAGCTTGGACAGTAACAGCAGCATTCAATCTTTAAAAAACAGCATAGGACAAAACAGGTCTGAAAACAGAGTTTACTTTTTTTTCAAACAGTCAACATGTTCACCTTTTTGGCAAGGTTGACTTTTGGCTGACTTGGTATCGATTGCCGACCACACCAACCACAGATGGGTTTCAGATGGTAAAATGCTCTCCAAGCTCTCATTCTACATTGCAATATTAGAAGCTCCTTTCTCTCCAGCCATCAACAGCAGTAGCTCTGGTCCTCAGGTCTTGGCCTCAACCCTGAACAGCAACAACCCTCAGCCCTGGCCCCTCAACCTCAGCGACCAGCCTTAGCCATTGGCAGCCATCCATAGCCTATTCATTCAACAAAGATCTGGCCATTCCATTGAGGACCCAAATGATGTATGCAACTCCCTTAGTGTGGGAACCCCTCAGTTGTGTCGTTTGGGTACTTGTGATTGCCAAGGCCATAGTTAATAATAGCAGTTAGCATAACCTCAGTCTTCCACTGTGTATGAATTATAATTAGAATCTCTCTCCCCCGCCCCCCCCCCCCAAAAGGATCTTCATGCACTAAGGCTCATAGAGTAGAGAGAGATTGAGTATTGATTGTGTCTTGGATCCAACCCAACACCACAAAGCTCGCGAGGATCCATTCTACAACCAATCAAGTTCTCCTTCCCAAAGAAGCTCAATTTGGACAAGTGGGGAAAAAGGACCCTTAGTGCATGAGTGACTGGCTAAATGAATATGAGACTAATTTTCCGTTTACACGAAGAGGACAATGATAAGTGTATCCTCCCTTTCATGCACTTATCATGTGGAGCCATCACATGGTGACACAAGTTGCTATGGATGTCCTCATGTAGAATGGGTGCATGTGATGTTTTGTTGTGGCAATTGTTGCCATTTGTTTGGATTACGGGTTTTTGCTATGGTGGAATATTCTTGGTGATCCTTAACCATTCCGGTCGTTGCTTTTGTTGGATCATATCCTAACCGTTGTAGGTAAGGTAGTTGGTGGGTTTTGCCATCCTCAGATGTCTACAAGGTAAGGTGGTAGGTTTTCTTCGTTGGAGTCTAGATGGGAGCATACAAAGTTTGATGAGTATGGGAATATGGTTGTGAGGGATAACCATTATGTTATGCATATGGATAAGGGTCATTACTAGTAGAAGATTAAGGTGTATTGCCAACATTGTAACTCTTATCTGTCTTTGCTGAAGGCAAGCTATTGAATGCGACAATGGTGCCAATAGATCATCCTTTCTCGAGATTGGATTTTAGTAGGGATGAAATATATGACTAGTTGTTGTTTTGTTCTTCTTTGTGATCAAGAATGGAGTGTTGTCTCTATGTTGGTGTTTTTGTTGGGGTTTGTCATTGATCATCTCAGTTGAGAGTGTGAGAGGGTGGTGAATATTCCAAGTGTTGGTAACGTTTGTAGTTGAGTGGAGTTCTCATTGTTGAGGACCCGATGCACATGTTTCTTTGGGTTATTTGATTGGATGCCTATGCAGTTCTTTGTCACTAAGTTCCATGACAGGTTTGGTTTTCTGGAGTGAAGTTTCGACAATTCTTGTGTGGAGCTCATTGCTTATGATTAGGGGAAGAATGGAAGTGGTGTAAGCATGTTTTAGTGATGGTTGATTATGGTTTTGGATCGTTTCCATGAGATTTCATCCTCATAAGGGTCACCTGAATAAATTACAATTATTGTTGCATGCACTTGTGAGAAGCCATGCACATTTCTACACTCAAAACTTACGAGATAGAGCCATGCACTTTCACCTATTGCACTCTCAATCACATTTGAGAGGCCACACACTTTTGGAAGTGATGATGCGTCTGTGTTCTATTTACTAGTTTGTTGTTTGGATTTTTTTCCTTTGAGGTGATGCGGCATTGATCAGGATGTTGGGTTGTCCTACATTCATGTGCAGAGGGCTCCCAAGTCACTTGAAATGAGTCAGTTCTTATCACAGCCATCGGATGGTCACGTTGCCATTGATCGTTTGGGACTTCACGTTTTGTATTCAAAGTTTCAAATATCAATTGCTGGTTTGGATGGAATCAGATTGGGAACGATGCTGTGTTGATCAGCTTTGGTTTTTGGATCACTTTGATCAAAGGTACTATGGGAAAGTGATGGTTTCTATGGTCTATAAGGTGGTGATTACCTCAGATGGTTGGATACTGACGTCAACCTACTTTGTAGTTGGCCAAGTGGATTCGGCTTACATTAGATATGATGCAGTTTCTGCATGGTAGGATGTCTCAGCTCCTATTAGTTGTTCTTTGGACCTCTTGTGGGTGTCTACAGATCATTGGTTGATCTGTTAGACTCCCTACATTGGAGTCCTCTCCATTGATTGGAAGGGTCAATGTTTCACCACCTTTGGGGTCTCATCATAGTTCGTGGGCCCAATAATAGTTGGGAGACAATCACAAGAGAGCATACCTAGAGGTTGTCTGAGTTTGCCTTTACAAGGAGGACCTGTCCAATTGTTCGCTCTCTCTAACACCTATGGCGAAAGGCTATTAGACTAATAGTTGAGTGCATTGTTTCTTTACATTCATATCATTGCATAAGATGAGTGTCTGTCCTACCACTCAAGCTAACTTAATGAATACAAGGGCAATACCAACGCTACATTCACAACCACTCAAGCTAAAGGATATTAGACTAATAGTTGAGTGCATTGTTTCTTTACATTCATATCATTGCATAAGATGAGTGTCTGTCCTACCACTCAAGCTAACTCAATGAATACAAGGGCAATACCAACGCTAAGTGCCTACTTGAAATACAATCATCAAATTCTTGTGTCTATATATGACCCTCAATACTCTACCCTTTGCTCTATATCACATGTATTCATCAACTTCACAACCACTCAAGCTAACTTAATGAATACAAGGGCAATACCAACGCTACATTCACAACCACTTAAGCTAACTTAATGAATACAAGGGCAATACCCATTAACTCCACAACCACTCAAGCTAACTTAATGAATACAAAGGTAATACCAACGCTAAGAGCCTACTCGAAATACAATCACTCAATCCTCATAACTGTCTTCCGCCAATCTCTCACCACTCCGTTTTGTTAGCATTGGCTCGTTAGAGTCACTAGCTCAGGAACGGATTTGGGCATGTTTTTGGCAAAGTAGTATAAAATGCCACATATTAATTCGATTTTCTGGAAATTGAGAACTTGAGTTTCTTTGCGGCTTCACTCGAGTTAACTGACGCTTTGGGTTGCATTAGCTTTTTGCGGGTTCTTTGCATGGAGTCTTACGTTTTCAATGGTTGCATGGACGGGCTATTTTGGTCGTGGGTTGTTGTCCAAAGTGGGTGCTCTATCACCACACATTGATTGCGTTTGGAGAGCTTCAGCATCCATGGTCCATGCGTAGAGGAGTTGCCAGAGACTTGGATTTCATGGGAGCACACATGGACTGTCGAGGAGATGATCAATTGACTATGTCGGGTTTCGGATCACGGTAACTGTGCAAGGTAAGTCCTTGCTATGTTTCGTTCTCTCACCATTCCACCTACTTGTAGAGGCTCATGCATTCAGAGCAAGCTTTTAGAGTAGTGGCAAGGTAATTCGCGGGGATTTCCTGTTGGTCCTCCGCATCGATCCCCAAACAAAGATCGACTATGAGTTCGAGACCTAATGATCACCTGTGAATCACTCAAGCACAAGAAAGCTTGTCCTCCAGCACGATGCTAAATTTCATCATCCAGTCCTCTTATATGTCCTCGATAGAGATTGGCTCTCTGTGTAGACTATGCAGTCGGAGAGCCTTCTTCGAGAGGCCATTCCCTCCTTTCCCGGTTTTCTCATACATCTACTTCGACAAACTTGCCATCATGCTTTTTTTGGGCTTTACACAAAACTACACGAGGTGTGCGCATATGCTAGGTTGCACATTGTGGAGTCATAGTTTTAGTGAATAGATCTGACTACCAGCTTTCCAAAAAGATTGTTTGTTTTGCTCACGTTTATGTGGCGGCAATTCCCTATGGATGAATTCTTCTTTGAACTTTGCTTAACCGAGTGCTCTTTTGCAACAATACTTGGCATGCTTTTCTCACATCAAGGAGTTGATGCGATATGTGGGGAAAATTTGCTACGCCAGTTTTGATGGTGATCCTTGCCGTTCTTGATGGGGTTCTTGCTCGATTTTTCAAGTGAGTTCGAAAATCAAAAATGAGAGAGAGTAAGGTGGCCTTTTAGATATAGCGAGGAGAAGTATAGCTCAAATCGAGTATTGGAATGATGGATACCATCTTTTGCCATCTAGAAACATCATGAGAAGCTAAACTTGAAACTTCAAACACATAGATGCACTTTTAAGGGAATGTACACTTACTTGAGTGGGAAAGCGTCCACGCATTTAGGCTCCTTTGCATGTCTTTGCCCCCTATCCAAGTTTGTAAGGATTGAATTGGAGAACTCGATGGTTGCATATTGAGCAAATATAATTTGATTAGATTAAAAAATTAATTGTATAATTAGTTAATCACATCAATCTAATTAATTAGTTTACTTGGATTAATTAAGTAAATTAAATCCTCTGAATAATTAGATGAACTACTCTAATTAGATTTAAATTAATTAGATTAATCTAATTAATCACTTTAAATAACATAATTAACTAGATTAATTAGATTAATTAAGATTATTAATTAGATTAGTTAATTAATTTAATTGGTTTACTTTATTAAATTAATTTTTTTAATTAAAAGATAATTAGATTAATTAGATTGGTTAATTACTTTAATTACGTTGGTTAATTTATTTAATTGGTTAATTTTATTAAATTAATTTAGTTAATTAAAATATAATTACTTAAATTTAATTTACTTACGTTGGCTAGCTTGATTTAGTTACTTTAATTTGATTAGGTTAATTATTGTATATTAATATAAGATATTATCTCTACTCTTCATCACACAAGAGCAAAATATATTACACTTCTCATCTCTCATCTTGAAATCAACATTTTGGATAGTGGTTGTGATTGAAGGCTGTCCTCCTATGCTTAACTTGTAGTTACTCTAGTGGTGTTTGAAGATTAGAAGATCAATACATATGAGCTAGCAAGATAGGTTCCCTATGAAACCTAAAGGGAAATGGCAAAGGACTACACTACTTGCTATCCAAGAAGCTGCTAAAGAGTGGCTCATAGAGTTTTTCATGGACACCATGATGGTAGTAGCACATGCACACAAGGTTACCATCATGAAGAAACACATCCAAACACTTGTCAGGGTGAGATATAGATATGACAAGATCCTTAATGCAGAGGATTGGGATGATTTGAAAATGAGAGATATCTTGTTGATACCTCTAGCTAGGAAATCTAAAGATGATGGATTCAAGGTTGTAGAGGTGTTTCACCAACTTCATACTAGAGGCAAGGTTGCCTATGAAGAGTCCCTCAGGGAAAGAGTCAAAGAAATAGTGTCTATCTTACAATCCCAAACATTAGTGAGGATGGTACAAATTCAGCAGAAGCTCCTACAACTTGGACTAAGGATCAGAGTAGCCATCCAGACTGTGAATGATGACATGACCTGGGACTTGATAGAAGACTGCATCATGGCTTTAGCACCAAAAGAAAAACATGTGACTTGCACAATCATGCTTGCAGCTCTATAGTAAGTATATCTTTCTATGTCAATTGTGTTTATGTCTTTGTAGCATTCACTTTTTCATAAGCTAAGTGAAGTTATTTTGTGTAGTTTTTTGAAGAGTCAAATCCAACAGAGCCTTCAGCACTCTGTGTATATAGTTGATCCAACTATATCTTTCAAGCTAAAATATAACAAGACATCAACCAAAAGCATCTCCAAGTGGTTTCATTTTTGTAATTTGGATGTGGTTGATATGATTCTCCTCCCATATTGTTCAAAGTATGTTCCCTGACCTTTTCCACTACTACTCTCTATTGTCAAAATCCTGATTATTTAAATTAAATTTACACCCTCTTGGTCTAGTCCCCTCATGTTATTTGTTTCTCTTGCAGCAATCATTGAAGTTTGGTACATATAGATGTACAGCAAAAGCTATGCTATACATTCAACTCCTTAAAGAGTACCCACCAGCATTTGGAATTGTAAGTCAGTCATTGCCTATACTTTTTTTCTAAAACGCAATTTTCAGGTTTTCTCTTGAAAAGTCAGCCATATCGCATTTACTTGCAGAAGTGTGAATTTTATAATTTGTTGCCCTTCATTCCCATTGCAGTTGTCTCAAAAGACTAATGGATGCACTGGACCTCCGTGATCCAAAGTTAAAGATGTTAGATTCAGCTCACCCAATGTCATTGCAGGTACAATAATCATTGTCACTTATCTTTATCTCCCTCTTATTTTTGCACTCTTCATAGTCTAATATACATCTTAGCTTTCTATTTTGATAAAACAGACACCACAATAGGAGGATCCTTTCTCCTATGGATGGAGGACTCTCATCAGTGCCAAATATATGATGGACACATACTTTTCAGAGAAAGAGCTTGAATTTATGAGTGCTTTCATTGCATACTATTTGAGAAGTTCTAAATTTAATGCATTGATACAAAAATATTAAAAACATTCTTTGTTTTTATTGCATATGAAAGAGGATAGTTTTGGCTCCGAATATGTACATAGCTTTAGAGCAAAGACAATTCTGAAGCTGCTAGAGCACTCTTCCCCTTGTCTAGCACCAGACCAACCAATCCATATAGAAGAGGGCTCAAAAGGCGGTAAGGATCTCTGAGTTGAACAAGAGACTCAGAATGTCCCAGGCACTAGCAATCTAGAGGACATTCTAGAAGGTGTCGATGTTGATGAGCTACTTGATCTTTTCTAAAAGCCCGAGCCTATGCACGAGGAGACAGGGACATCAAAGCAGCATGAGGCCGAGCCCGAGCCCATGGATGAGGAGGCAGGAAAGCCAAAGCAGCAGAAGGAGCCGATGTAGGAGGAGGCAATACCGATGGAGGATGTGCAGCAGTAGGATCCACAGCAGGATGTAGAGCAGCTGGATCCATAGCAAGATCCACAGCAAGATGTATAGTAGTAGGATCCATAGCAACAGCAACCTAAGCAGCATGTGGAAGATTCTCAAGAGTCTCCACTGCAAAAAATTCGAGAGAGAGATTCTGAGCAATAATAGAAAAATAGATGATACTTGTAATCATTTTATATTAATACATCAAATGTCAAATATATTTTTTTGGTTGCAAATAATACCTGAGTCAATAGCTTTGCATTATCTGAATTGTTCTATTTACAATGTCCTTGCATTGAATTTTGTTTTCGCTCCTTTGAAGTATATGCAAAAATAAATTTTTAGCAATATGTAACTGTATTATGCAATATGTAACTGTATTATGCAAATGTAAAGGAATCAAATTAGGAGAAACACAGGGTGGAAACCAACTTACTTTCTTGTTGTTCAAAATGAATGAAAATTCTTTATGGATATTGTTTTCAGTCTCCATAATAATTTCATTGCGTAACTGATAGAGAGAGTGCAACATTGTCCCAGTGAGATGGATGTTAGAAGGATGTCATTCTCAATAACATTGATTTCAATTATTGGACCTAATGACCTCTCGTCTTGGTCCATTGCCACAAGTTTTGTGCCTATCATCCTACTACGTTTATAGTGAAAATAAAGTTTTGCGAGGCAATCATGTGAAGTCCACATGCCAGTTCATGCATACTGCCCTGACTAGCCTCTGGAATGGTGCCATGAGTACTGCATATCCTATGTCTTTTTGAGCCTTCATGATCTCCATCAGGATAGATATGCTTTGTCTCACTCTTTTCTTCCTGTTCCTTGCTAGCATATGCACAAGCTTCCCCTTCTTTGAAGATTTAGACCTGGATCGAGCTGTGGCAGTCCCTGGAATGTCAAGTCCTTTTCCTTTCCTTCTGGCTGTTGCTTTGGTTCTTGCCATAGTATATTATGCTCTTCTCCTAGAAAAAAACCCAAACATCACAAGGAAATCAGCAACCTAAGAGTTTGCTTGAAAATGCGATATGGTGTAAAAAGATAGAGAAAAGGTTGAAATCACATTTTTCAATAAATGTTTTTGGACATACCCTAGGAACACCCAACATGCTAAAAGTTTTCTAGAAAATACGATATGGAGGAGAAAAACAAAGAACAAGCTCAAATTGCATTTTTGAGAAAATATACTGAAGCCTACTCTAATAAATCAGTTTGGACTCTACCATCCTCCTAAACCCTACAATGTAGATGAGATGTGCTCAGAAAAACAATTCGTAGAGTGCCTTTGAGAAAAAGCTATGGAATGGTCATTTCACCTTACTACTAACAGAGGAAAAACCAATGACTTGTGACAGATTGCTTACATGGGCTTGTGTATACAGCTGGAGTTAGAGCTGGGGAGGTGTGAGATGGACTTGGGGAGGTTGTGGCTAGAGCTGTAGTGGGTGGTGGAGCTGGTGAGGGAGGTTCGATTTGGAGCTGCAGTGGGACTCTGTGATGGAGGTGGTGAGGTAGTGAGGTTGGAGCTGGAGCTGGTGAGGTAGTGAGGTTGGAACTGGAGGTGGTGAGGTTGGAGGCAACTGAAACTAGAGATAGGGATAAAATGAAGGGTAGCTCTACTTAGAGGGGGTTTTCTCTCAAAATCTGTGCAAACAATGATGAGGAAATAAATGCACAGGAACCTAGAAGATTGTTTTCCACGTGTGGCTGACAAGACAGATGTGACATTCATTGGAAACTGTGCCCTTTCCTCTTATCTACACTTTCTCCATCCCTCTAGTAGTTCTGATGTACACTTTCCTCCATCCCTCTAGTAGATCTGATCTGCATCACTGCCATCATCATCCCCCCCCCTTACGCCCATCATCCCCCCACCCCCCCTGCCCCCCCCCTTACTGCACCAGAGGCAGTCATGGATAGAAAAAATCTAGGTACTCATTCTACCACTTAGGAATTTGCTATATTTGTTTGCAGTAGTGTTTTCTTGATTTGTGATTGTGTAGACCTCATCTTTTCTTAGGTGCCAGTACTTGGTCCATAGAGGATAACATTTTTTTCTAGAAAATGCGATTTGAGGCTCTTTTCCATAAAAACACCCTATAAAACGTTTATTAGCAAAACATGCTAGGTGTGCACAAGCTTGTAGGGACAACAAAATGAATGATACTCTAAAAAGCCTGGTCTAAAAATAGGTGCATGCAATCACTAGATACTCTAAATATAGTACCTTAAAGACTAGTTACGGCATGTCTTTTCTCCCATCATTAGCCCCACCTACCTATACTTGTGCAAAAGCCATAGTCTTGATCTATCTAATTCTAATGCATCAACAGCTATTAGGCATTTACCTGAACTTGTCTAGAGGAAGGACTTTTTGCTAGAAAATGTGATATGGAAGAGAAAAACAAAGAAAGAGCTCAAATCGTGTTTTTGAGCAAATTTTGCTTAAGCCCAATCTAATTAATCAGTTGTACTCCACCATCCTCCTAGACCCTAGATTACAAATGAGATGTGCTTACCTGGGCTTGTGTGTAGAGCTGGAGCTAGAGCTAGAGCTGGAGAGGTGTGAGATGGAGCTGGGGTGGTTGTGGCTAGAGCTGCAGTGGGTGGTGGAGCTGGTGAGGTTGGAGTTGGGACTTTGTGATGGAGGTGGTGAGGTAGTGCGGTTGGAGCTGGAGCTGGTGAGGTAGTGAGGTTGAAGCTAGAGGTGGTGAGGTTGGAGTTGGAGCTGGTGAGGTTGAAGGTAATTGAAACTAGAGATAGGGATGAAATGAAGGATAACTCTACTTAGAGGTGGTTTTGTCTCAAAATGTGTGTAAGTAATCATGGGGAAATAAATGCATAGGTACTTAGAAGACCGTTTTCCACACGTGTGGCTGATAAGACAGATGTGTCATGCATTGAAAACTATGCCCTTTCCCCTTATCTACACTTTTCTCCATCCCTCTAGCAATTTTGATCTATAGTCTCCTCCATCCGTACACCACATCCTTACCTTGCATCATTGCCATCATCCCCCCCCCCCTTACTCCCATCATCCCTTCAACACCCCCCCTCCCCCCCTTACTCCCATCAATCCCCCAACACCCCCCCCCCCCTACTGCACCCATGCAAGAGCCACAAACAAGTCACCAGGGCCAGCCATGGACAGAACAAATCCAAGTACTCATATATACCACTTAGGAATCTATTGTATTTGTGAGCAGTAGTGTTTTTTGATCTGTGGTTGTGTAGACCTCACCTTTCCTTAGGTGCCAGTGACATAGCACATAGAGAATAGCTTTCTTCGCTAGAAAATGCGATTTGAGGCTCTTTTTCATTAAAACACACTATATCGCGTTTATTAGCAAAATATGCTAGGTGTGCAAGAATTAGATAAAAAACGTGATTTGGAGCAATTTTCCTGAAGAAACATGAATATCACCTTTTCTAGCAAAAGGTACTATCCTTATTAGTATGTATCAGCTTGAGAAGAGCTTGATGGGTTCCATCTTGATGGGTGCCAACTTGATGGTTGTCAGCTTGATGTATCGTGAGCCGTAGTGGGTCAGTGTGGATAATAGTTTAATGGGTGTCAGCTTGATGGGTTGAGATAGAGCTGTATTGGGTCAGGGTAATAGAGTTGTTGAGGTTGTGTATCACAAGCCTGTAGGGAGGAAGATGAAACTAGAGATGGAGATGACAACGAGAATGATTAAGTCTGGTAGCTTGGTCTAAAAATAGGTGCATGCAATCATAGATACTCTAAATATAGTAACTTGAAGACCAATTTTGGCATGTGTGGCTGACAAGTATGACTTGAATAGATATCTCTGCCATCTCCTCTTATCTTCACTTTTCTCCATCCATTCAACAGTTTTGAATCTTCATCTTCTTCCTCATCTTCATCTGGACAATACTTTAGACCTTGCTTTTTTCCCATCATCATCCCCACCTACCTATACTTGTGCAAAAGCCATGGAGAGAAAGGATACAAGTACTTAAATACACCACAGTCTTGATCTACCTTTCCAATTGTCTTCTTCATCTATCTAATTCAACTGCATTAGCTAGTAGTCATCTGCTTCATCTTTTGAATGATCAAGACAACTATCTTGTAGATTCACCTGAATTTTCTATGGACATGATGTTTTTGCATCAATATGACTTTTTGATAGAAAATGCGATTTCATTCTATTTAATTATAAAGATAGTCATATCGTGTTTTTCATCAAACTTCCAAAGAGGAGGAGCTAATGCAGGTGATGCACCAAGACTTGTCAGGAAGACCATTGACCTCTCAGCTTATGCTGTAAAGGAGGAGGAATATTTTGGTAAGAATTTCTATATGAATGCTTCTATTTCTTTTTAGCTATATGTGCAAAACTTATTTTTTGATTTTGTATGATGTAGTGAAGAGAAGAAAGCCCAATGACAAGGGTTCAAACAAAGTTGGTAAGGGAAAGGAGGAGGAAAAGAAGTCACCCCAACTGCAGCTCTTTGATTTCCTGCAGAAGTTAGAATACCAATTGTACTATCACAAATACCATGATATGTTCAATAAGGAGCTGGATTTGCAATCTCTTCTAACACAACACAAGGATTTTCTTAGAGAGATGTATGAATCCTTTCACAAGCTTACAGTTGAAGGATCAAAAGTTATCAACAGCAAGACTTTTGTACATGTCAAAGACATTACTGCAAACGACAGGATGAGGTATCAAATGCACAAGGTGTGACAGTTTTGAAGACTGCCACAAGGGAATATGCACTATATACAAGGGCAATTGTAGGATACTTGAAGAGGCACTTGCATTTGCCATGTATGTACACTATGGTGATGGATCAGTTGAGGACCCAAAGGATGGCGATGAGGAAGAAGAAACAGAGGAAAAGTTAGATCTACCAGAAGTGGAAGAGAAGATCTACCCGATAGAGGAAGAGCTTGCAGTTGCAGCATTGGACCTAGTAGCCTTAAAAAATGAGACCCTAAGAGATGCTATCATAGTGAATAACATTGAGGCTGAGAGCTCTACCCTCACCGTGCCCATTCTTCCCTCATTCAATGTTGAGGGAAAAGAGTATGTCTTGTTGTATGACATACAGTGCCTATTTAATTTGAGAGAAGATTATGCAATTGCCCTCAGTTTCACAATCTTGTAGGGTTGACAAGGAAGTAAGGATTGAGGATGATCCTTTGTTAGAGCTGGAGGACAAATTCGATGCTTCGGAATTATTGTCCATCAGTTTTGAGCAAGCCAAAATGTATAAAGAGGTGGATGAGACAATCTTCCAGGAAACCCAAGTACGAATCAACCTCACAGAGTAAGCTTGGATATCAGTGATAGCTCCGAGGGGGAGGAGGAGATGGGTATCTCCTTATTTAATGATGATATACTAGAGAAAGATGAGAATATTGAGGTAAGGAACTTACCCTTCTTGCATTTGGAGTTTAGATATGCAATTTGATGGTTTGTTTTAAATTGAAGTGTGTTTTGCATATGGCAGTTGTTCGTTGAAGATGACACATTCCTCCTGAGGGCGGCTAGAAGTAGAATTCCTAGGCTTGGTAAATTATCAAACCTTTCTCATTGTATTAAAGACCTATCTGCTGTGAAGATACTAATTTTTAGCAAATTACTTAGCAACGATGGGGTTGCTCTTACTTATTTTTTCAAGTGTTTCTCAAAAGTTTTGGGTGGTCATCCTATATCGTGGCAAACAGATAAGATCATACTGATAGAGAAGCGGTCTGCTTTACTTATTTTTGGATGTTATGCTGGAAAGCAAGGCTCAAGAGCTGGCTACTTTTTGACATATACTGCTTGGGCACTAGCTTGTGGTGTAAAGGATCCCCTCTCCTTGGAAGCTTATGGAAGGCATAAGCTCATTAGGAATCGAGAGCCTTCTTTGGTGGCCCTTCCCGACAAATTAGTTGAAGAGCAAACTGCGAGCACAACAACTCTTGCACAAGATGAGAAGAGTTCAGTTGTTCCTTAGCTCAAGAAAAAAATGTCTCCAATCAAAGTCAAAAGAAAGATTCCAAGCAAAGTTGGCAAACCATTGGAAGGATAGCCTGTATGGCATTGTATATTTTACAAGATAGAAGTAAGGTTGAATTGTGAGAACACTGTCATTTTAGAATGCCTTAGTTATGTTTATGTGTATGTGTGACAAAAACAATGTACATTTTGAAATAGAAATATATGTAGTACTTTTCAAATATTTCAATGGTTGCACACAATGACTTCTTATGAATGAAAGATCCAAGTCTTGGTCATTGAAATTTTTTTTTTGTTACATTTGATGACACCAATTGATGATCAAGGTTTAGCACTTAGCTTCTATCTACCCATTTGTGGTTTACAAATATCTTTGAGTGTCTCCACTGAGCATGTATTTGTGCTGCATTTGAGTTCTCCAAAATCTTCCTCCTCTTTTTCTTTTGAGCCAACCTGAAAGCTAGCTTAACCTGTGATGTGTTAACTTTCTTCTTGGCTTGAAGTCTTTATAGTATTCCTCAATAGAACCATTGGAACACTTCTTTTAAACTATTGGCTTTCAGTTTCACTCCAAAATGTTGTGTATGTCTAAAGAATGCATTTTGTGCCATGTAGTGTGATTTCTCCATTCCTTGTGTGGACCAAATTGCAGGGCATCCATATTTTTTTACAAAGAAAGGAAGGTGATTGTAGATCACATGTTGTTTTGATACATAGGCAAGTGGGCATTAGAATATATAAAACTAAGATTGTTTGCTTTAAAAAAAACATGCACAACAATAGGATATTGTTCTTACCATGTAATGAGTGATGTTACATGTTGTGCAAGCCTCTTTCATTTCCTTTCCAAAACTCTTTACCGCTTCTTCAAATGCTTGTTGATCATTTTTGCTAAAGGTGGCTTGGTCACAAAAAACAAAAAGTTTATCTAAGCATTTCCACACTTCTGCCTTGACATCTCTTGCCAATCCATCTCCTTGATGATCTTTGACAGCATTGTGGACTTTTCTCCACAAGTTACACTTTATCCTTGATACATATGTTGTTTTACTATCATTTATCTTTTTTCTCTTTGGATGAGACAGAAATCTTCTAGCCTTTACTCGACCAATAGATGGCTTGATAGGAACATCTTTTCCATTTGTAGATTTTTAAAGATCCTTTGTAATATGTACATCTTCTCCATGGAGACCAATTTTTGATAGCACTGCTTCTAATCATTGTAGTGCCTCTTTTCTTCTGCTCTCAGGGCAAAGTTTCTATGCAAATCCAATATTTCTCAATGATCCTACATAATGCATGCAATGTACAAATGTGAACATTGTATAATGGGATCTCAAGAACTGCTTTGAATTTTTTATCTACTTAATCTTTGTTGGGTGCTCTTTTCCACCATTTAGAATTTACGACATGCGCTGGTTCATTGCAGTACAAGCAAAGAGATTTTGAGTTACCCCCTTTGCTTATATTGAACATACACTGTAGTGTCTTCAGGTCACCTGCCATATGCCATTCAATTTGAAAATAACCCTTCCCTGGAACATGAAGATGGCGTTCTTGGACTTGACTCTTGATAATTGATGGTATATTTGTTTGATGAAATACCCAATAAATTACTGCATGGTCCTCAGTCTTCACGTGTAATTTAAAACCATAGGTTTGCAAGATATATGATATAAAATTTATTACATTTTGAGCAAAGACTAATGTAGAAGGCGATAGTTTACATACCTCAAATGCACCCAACCACCATACGTGCTTTTCTTATTGGACACTGAAGTACTTTGAGCTGGACTTTGTGATCAATTGATCAAGTGCTTAATTCATCAAAGGGATAGAAACTCTCTCTATCTCTTTTTCCTTGATGATTTCACACTCATCGAGCTTCACAACAAACTTTAATACTCCTTTACATTCTTCAAATGTGATACTGTAGAACTCAACCATAAGTCTCTGCAATTGTTCAAGATCTACAAAAATATTATTCCAAGCATTATATGTAGTGCTTCCCTTTTCACTTTCATATACACTTTTGATATGAAAGTACTATCTAATAAACTTATCAATTTCTTGGTTGAGATGACCTCGTTCCTTCCACACTTGTGCTGGTGTTGGTAACAACACACATTTTATCCGTTGATCTTTTAATGTTGATGACGCATCTCTAAATATTGAAGCATATCTCTCTCTGGTCACTTCGCTCACATTAAGAGCCTCTTGAATTTTCGTGACATCAGCTTTACTTCCAATACAAAGTCTTCAAGCACTTCACGTTTTACCTTCTTAAACTTCTTTTCCTCCATCATGTTCTTTGCAATAATAGTGGAGACTAAACCCTTCATTTGTTTGACAGGAATTAAATTAGGATCAATGTTTTCTTTCTCAGGTCTTAAAATTTCCCTGCAACAAGTAAACTTTGCAATATTATAGATTTTCTTGCAAGATAGACACACATATACAAATACAATGGCTAAACAAGATGTACTCTTACCTTGCTTTTTGTACTTTGCGCTTACATCCTCCAGTGCCAGCTTTCAACTGCACAATGTTTTGAATTCTCTTGCTTCGTTGTCTCTCTCCAAGAACGGTTCTCTTCATTCTTGCTCTCCTTAGCTCATTCTTTGTCTTTGAATGCTCTTCAATTTCCCTTTGCAGGCTACTCTTTCAAGTATGAATTTATCGACATTTCTTGGTCCTTCTCCGTTCTTTCTCGGACATACAATGTCTTGTACATTTCCGTAGTTGAATGTTGAGTCGAAATGTATCCATACATTCCATTATTCCCATCACCCACAAACCTTTATAACATTGCCGGATTAGAAAATGGAGGGCTCGAATTTCTCAATGGACATTTTGGGTAAATCTCTTCGTCGCACCATAAGTCGATATGTTGGGAGCCTGCTCTTCTCATGTTTTCCTTTTGCTCAGCATTCACAAGCGGAACCTTTCCTCTTTTCTGTAGCGGTGCATATTTTTCTTCTAAATTAATATGTAAATGGCGGTCGCTTCTTTTGAGGCTCTTCTTCAATAGCATGGTTGCATGCAGCCATTTCGTGAGAGTTGGTTCTTCATCTTCTCTACTTTTTATAAAACTCATCTAATCTTTCGTGGTAACCATTCAAATATTTGAAAAAAAATGGATTAGTGATGGCGTGATGGGTTCTTTATGAGAGGCCGCTGTCGAAAGAGATGCGGATCTATATGGGGAGAGAATCTATATGGAGAGTTTAATGCAACGTCTTCTCAATTATTTGAAAGGACTTTTTTATTCCTCCTTGGACTGCTGACACACCTGTGGTCCTAAATTGATAGATATCCATATTTTATTGCTTTTTCCACATTTTAGAAGAGAGATAAAAGAGAAAATAGCAAATTTCTTACAGGGCCCCAAAATGAGCTCCCTTTTTTCCTAATGGCAATTCCAAGCAGTTTTAGGCTACTTTTTGATATTTTTTGCTCATATTTGGACTCCCGTAACCTCCACCAGTGATTTGAGCTTCTCGAGCTTACCCACAAGTCATTTCGACTGTACCGACACTCCAGTACATTGACTTGAGGCTTTTGATAGCAGAGAATACTCTTTTCACACCTCGTCATCTCCTACATTACATTTTCGCTTATTTTTTTGAGCACTTTCGCTCATTTTTTTGAGCCTCTTTTGTGCATTTGGTGACTCTCTGATCGGCACATTGAGAGTCATGACGTGATCTCCCTTGGTAGCTGCTCCTATGGTCTTCATCGACATATCTTTCGAGGCATCCTCGACATGAGCATCTTCGACACATTATCGATGAGCAGAATGTGCACACTTTTATGTGGTAGCTACTTCGGGCACATGGTTTCTCTGCCCTTGCTATGTATAAAATGAATGAAATATATCTTTACTACTTTCTTGTTTGAGTAAAGGGTACTTTGCCCTAGGTTGTCCCCCAAAATGAATGCTAATAAATCATGTGTGTTGAGTCAAAGGTACTCTGCCTTGGATAGTCCTCCTAAAAAGATGTATTTTCCCATTTTGTTTTGGTGTGTGTCTCCATGTCTCTCATTAGTCCCTAGAGCTAGGAGGGGATGTACTGTGGGAGCCATGTATTGGCTTTGATAGGTTTAGAGGGGGACGTATTGTGGGAGCCATGTATTGGCTTTGATAGGTCTCGTTATCAGGCCTAGTCGAGATCTAGGATGTTGGTGTATTCCTAGACCTATGAATTGGTCATGTAGCCATACTATAACGTGAGCCTCTGAGCACGTTGAGTCTCAAGCCATGAGAGTGCAGCTTGGATCAACCTCTAAACACGCTCAGACTTTAGCCACTGAGTTACATAGGGTGCACAGTTTGATGACCATCATTGTCATGTTCTGGTCTTGGTTCCATTCTAATAGTCCCTCACCTTAGACCATCATTGTCATGTTTTGCTCTTGGTTCCATTCCAGTAGTCTCTCATCTTGCCTTCATGGGGGGGTGTTGGAATATGAAGCCAAAGTGAGTAAAAAATGAGTGTACTAGGTGTCTAGTAGGTGTTTTATAGTCTAGTGAGTCCTATGGATGCCACGAGCCATATTGGGAGTTATCTTATATGCGTAGGTGTTCATATGTGTGTGTGTGCTCTTATATAACAGCTGTACTTGTCTAGTGTGAAATCAATCAAGTATCAAGCTACAAGCTCTTTGGTCTACATGTGAGTACTTTCATTTTGGTTCATTGCTATAGTCATTTCATTTCCATTTCATTATGTCTCTCTTTGAGTATCACTTCCTCTCTCCCTAGTCTACTCTCTCTCTCTCTCTCTCTCTCTCTCTCTCTCTCTCTTTGCCCCCCCCTCATACTTGGATTCTATTAGACAAACATTCTATTCTCAATCAAGCATTATTTACTAATCTTATAATAATTGAAGGCGTCTTCACAATATGAACTTTAGCTTTAAAAGTGACAATTAATAGACTCATGATGATAATACCAGGAGGGGATCCATAATAGTATGAGGGGATCCATAACACTTTGAGACTTGTCTTTATCTCCAAGAAAACCTTAAACATTCCTATTAAAATCTTAAAATTTGGTATCCAAGGGTTTAAAATAAGAGACTATGGTATGGAAAACAAGTTTCTTAGGGCTTTTATGACATAGGATGCTTCTTATTTTGGTAGAGTAGCAATGTGCATAATGATTTTATATTTGCATGCTAATTAATATGATGATTTATTTTTCAAGTTAAGTAAATTTGGGGGCATGCCCACATGTTTCATATGATTTGGAGAGGAGAGAGAGAGAGAGAGAGAGAGAGAGAGAGAGAGAGAGAGAGAGAGGAGGAGAAAGTTGTTCTACATGTTGGCAGGGGTGATTGGAACTTTAATTAAACGTCCAATTTGCATATGGGGTGTTGATTGGAGTGATTGCGTGTGATTTTCTCGATTAACATCATAGCCATCATGTATTCTTCCTGTGATTGGAGTGTTTATTGGAGTGAGTGCATGTGATTTTCTTGTTTAACATCATAAACATAATGTATTCTTCCTGTGCTTTGGAGTATTCCTTCAAGGGTTTGCTCAAATGGCACATTGAATTTGCATCATGTATGTGTGTTCGTTCATTTGTGCTCTCGTTTACTGGTGCATAGATTCATTTATCGTGTGCCATCATGTACTCTTCCTATGCTTTGGAGTATTCCTTCAAGGCTTGCTCAAATGGCACATGGAATTTGCATAGTGTACTTGTGTTCGTTCATCAAAAGCCCTCATTTATTGGTGCACATAATTTTTTATCATATGTGCTTTGGATATTCTTTGTTGTAAGTTCCTCAATGTTGAGTGGATCGTATATTCTATGTGCTTTAGGGTATTCTAACAAGTACTCGCTCAAATGGCACTTGGAATATGTTTCATTTAAATTTACATGTGCACAAATGCAACTGGTGTTCAAATTCAAGTTCTAATATTTTTATGTGTGCATTTCATATACTTTGGAGAGAGAGAGGGGTCAAAGGAGAAAGAAGAAAGGATGTTTTATTTGACATGGGGTTGCATCTACATTGTGAAGCATTATGGCCATGTTTGGATGAGAAATATTGTCTTTTTCCATATTTAAATGTACATGGACAAACATGTTTATGTGAATGTAAAAGGAGGGTGGGTAGAAAAGAGAAAGGGCCTTTACTTTTTATATCAGTATCTAGGTGCCTAGGCTAAGTCATAGGCTAAGTAGAGTCATGTGGAAGTTGGAAGGTCACAAGTCATATGAATGAGTGGCACTTACCAAGGACCATTATGGGTAGTTATAACTCCTTTTGGATAATGGTATCTTGAGGTATGGTAGTCAGACTATTGTTTGACTAGGATTGCGGACCATGTATTTCTTTTAGGCGAAGGAAGAGCATGCAGAGGCTGAGGGGCACAAGGGTTCAGTTTAGGCAGAAGGGAAGTTCAAGGACGAAGGCCTAAAGAACCAAAGAAGCAGCAACATGAACTGCAAGACGATTCTTACAAACGAGTGTTAGAATTGATTTTCTTGAAATATTTTGGCCAAAACCAAGAGTTGCTTCAGAATCTCACTCTTCCAATCTACAACTTGCATGGGATCAAATGCTCCCAAGAATCAGTCATTGTGGCCATTGATCTTGGTGGCCAAGGCCTGGAAGGCATCATTCCTTCTTCGATCTCTTTGTTGAGTGGCTTACAACGTCTCAATATTTTCGACAACGGACTTCGTGGGAGCTTACCCAGTGGTATCTGCTCTTTGAATCAATTGTGAACGCTCGACCTCAGCAAGAACCGTCTGTCAGGGTACATTCCTCACAGTGTTGGAAAGCTTCAGTCTCTGCTGCATCTGGATTTATCTGAGAACAACTTCTCTAGATACATTTCCAAGTGTTGGAAGGCTTCAGTCTCTGCTGCATCTGGATTTATTCGAGAACAACTCTAGACACATTCCCAAGCTGCTCTCCCATCTTGCGAGCCTGCAATATCTGTCATTAGCCTCTAATTCTCTTGAAGGCCTGGTTACTTATGTCATGCTAGGAAGGCTCCTGCAACTAAACTTTTTGTCTCTAGCCCACAATCAACTGAGTGGACGTATACCACAAAAGATCAGTGCTTTCGCAGGAAAGTAAGGTAGTCAATAGAGCGAGCGAGAAAAAAAAAGCGAGCGACAATTAGTTGAAGTGATTGGAAAATCAAGCAAGCAAAGAAAGAATCTTAGTTTTTTATAAAATAATTGCTTGAAGTATAAAGTATTGAAAAGAGTGGTTATGTGTCACATTTCTTGAAATTGAGTAGTCTAAAGTTAAGGACTATTGTAACATGACCCCATTTGGGTTTAGCAATTATCCTGGGGTGTCACTCATAAACATGTAACATAGCACTTTAGTGCATTGAGGGGTATTTTTTAGTGGGGGGACTTACATGTTGTTTGTGTGCATGAGGGGATTTATACAATAGCAACTTAATGTAATTTATATATGTAGATTTTTTAAAATATAAACACATACATGGGTTCAACTATTTACATGAGAAAATGTAAAATTGCAAGAATAGGGGTAATTTTTAATACATGCTTGCTTGCACATGCTTTATGGGTTTATGAAGAGTGATCCCAAGAGTGCAATTAAAAGGTAGAGGATGTTAAAATTTGGTTTTTTTTTGGCCAAAATAGACGGTGTCTTCTTGCTCCCCATTATGGGAAACCTTGCTTTAAACTTGGTGCAAAAAATTGGACAGAATTTCACAAAATTCATATTCTGATGCACACAATTTTTTTAGATGGTGCAAAAAGGCATGAATCATGCCTTGTCATTTGATTTTTGATATGTAACATTATGCCATTTATATTTGACAATAAAAAGATGTAGGGATGTTAAAAACTCATCTTTTGGGCCCAAAAAATGTGAAAATGTCCTCTTTTGGGCCAAAACAGGTGCTCCCTGTTTTGGCCTAAAAGAGGACATTTTAGCGCCTGTTTTGGCCCAAAAGAGGACATTTTCACATCCCTGTATTTTTACAAGATGTCAACATATGATTTACAAGTCCAAACACGGTCATGTTACATATCAAATCAAATGGCAAAGTGTACTTTAGATGATTATCATGTCTTTGTGCACCATCTAGTAAAATTTAATGCACCAAAATATGAATTTGTGGTTAATTTATTACATTGGTTAGATTAGTGGGAGGTAAGAATAAATCATTAGGGAAGGATATTTTTGCAGTAACAACGAAACATGGGTTTCATTCCAAGAGTGAATAGATTTAAAAAAGCCAAGCATTTACATATGCATGGAATCAAAACTAATCCATGCAAGGAGTCCTTGGAAACACGCCATCGCTCTGGAAGGTTGCATTGAGGATCTCAATTACTCGAGTGGAAAGAGAGAACTTGATTGCAGTTATTGTAGGGTTTGTCTTTAATACAAACAATGAATTGGAAATTGAACATACAAACTATCTCATGGATGATGTGAAATTAGTGTTAGTGGGTATAAAGTTATATCAGCATGGAGGAATGATATGGACTTTTGAATAAGTTATTATTTTTTGATACTAAAATGGGGGATTTATAAATCTTTGATTTAGCTGGCTTTTTGTAGCTAATCCTCCAGGAAAGTATAGTTTCTCGAGAGCTTCAAGAGTTGCAGCTTCCTTTGAAGGTCACGGAAGCAACTGGGGAGCCTTAGACTAGTCGAGACCTCCTTGGCAAATATCATCACAGCGAAGAAGGCAGCTGCTAGTGAACTGAATGTGCAAAGGAAGCTTAAGGTTGCGGAATACGGGTGGAAGCAGGGTAAAGCCAGGAGCGTTGCCCCAGATTTGACATCGTTGCCTCCGGTAGCCATTGAGCCGAAGAGATGCAAGTTTATCACCGCGCAGAATGATCCCTTTTACGTTGCATACCACGAATATGAGGACTGGGGTGTTCCCGTTCACGACGATAGCTGCTCCTATATGTGTACTCTTCTTCATCTATACCACAACTGTTTGGTATCGGAGCCTTGGAAGCAGACTGCGCATAGTCGCCATGAGGAGAGTTTCCTTAAGGAGGTGCCACTTCCTCTTCAAAGCTTTGCACCTTCCGTCTCGCATTTTGCTTATCAGATCCCCTTCTTCAAACTTTCAATTTTTGGCTCTTGCATTGCATCGCATCCAGCTGCGATCGTCTGGGGATTTGGAACGTGCTACGCTCAGGTAGGGTGTTCGAGGGTAAATTATCTATGGATCAAGTGTCTTCAGGAATGAAGGCCTCTCATTGTGAGGTCTGAATGCTCAAGGAAAGGAATCGGTCAGAACAGATATGGCTGTATCTGCGTTCCGCTCAATGACTAGGAGAAGTTGTCCAACTGAATGGAAGCTCAAAGGGAGCTTGAAAGCTCTCATCAAAGAGCTCTAAAGGTTGCGACAGTAGACGCTATGTGGAGGAAACTGAGCCCATGAGCTTGGAAGGAGCCACTGTATACAACAAGAGCTCATAGAAGTTAAAACGTACATTGAGCAAACAGTGCTCCGAATTTGTAGTTTTCAAGTCATTTGCTCTATTTGATCTGTTGCAACTTATCCAACAGATCCTGTTTGCTTATCATGTGCATCCAACGCATAGAAGGGGTTCTCCATCCAAATTCGAACACCATTGTATCATCATTATATCTTTTTAAATCTGAATATTTGCTGCTACTGAATTCTATGCGAATTTCTTCTCTGCACCAAAGATACAGTGGACGTTCAACTTCATGGGAACAATGCATGTGACACAACTGCTTGGAAGTGGCCATGCTATCGGGAGAGACAGCTATGAAGGAAGCAGCCGGTATCATGGGATTTTTGACATTCAACGACCTATTTATGGGCTCCATATTTTGCATGGGACTCACGATGTCGATTGGGAAGGTGCTAGAAAGGTTGTTGTTTACTAAATTGAATGACTGAAGTGCATGACATGATGCAAAAATAGACGGGATATTGCCGGAAAGATGATTCATTGAGAGATCTAACTGCAGCAGTGTTGAACATATCTCTCCCAGCTCAGGTGGGATCGGACGACGATGTAATTGCTGGATACGTAAGGGTTTTCGATGCTGAAAAGCCTTCCCGAAAATGCACCCAAGCTACTATTGAGATTGTTGTAAGAGAAACTGAGTTGCTACAGTTCGCTACAACTCTGAATCGAGCGAGGAATCGCTCCAGCAAAACCATTGGAGGAGAGATCAAGAGTCTCAGCAAGAGGGAAGAAATCTTGTGGAAGGCTACCATTGAAGTTGTTGAAGGAGAGATCAAGCTGCTAGACAGTGGAGGAAGAAGGGAGCAAGGTAGGGGGGATGATTTCATCAAGGAAATAGGTTGCTTGCGGCTCTCACCATGAACAAAATGGCTGCTATGTGGTTATGGAAGACAGCTAACATCTTGATAAAAGCAACCATTGCTTGATGTATACAGTTGTACCTTGAGGTAGAAATGACTAGCTATATGGTTGGACATGAAGATCATAGAATTTGAGTAGAACCAGATTGGTCAAAGCAACCTGCAGCTTGGCAATATTTGGCCCATACTTGAGAGCTTACTCTAGCAAAAGCAAAGCATTAGGGACTTGCAAATTGAAGAGCAACATTTGGATATAACGTATTGAAGGATTTGGTGAGCCATTATCAAGGATTGAGGCAGCCATTGCTATAAGGTACAACACTAAGGAAGCATTTCAGCCTGCATCAAAGACGAGGACTATTGGGGAAAGTGGCATTGCTTTAAGTAATTCGGATAGCCATTGAATGTTGGAATTGAAGGCTTACTTATGAAGATTTTGCAGGGCAAAGCAAAGGCTTGAAGGATAGTAGACAAACATGATTTATATATCATACATTATTTACTAATCTTGTAATAGTTGAAGGTATCTTACAATATGCGCTTTAGCTTTGAAAGTGACAATCAATAGACCCATGATAACACCACGAGAGGATCCATAATAGTAGGAGGGGATCCATGTTCTTTAGAGCATTCCTTAAAGGGTTTGCTCAAATGGCATATGGAATTTGTATCGTGTATGTGTGTTCATTCTTTCACTCTTGTTTACTGGTGTGCAAATTCATTTGTTGTGTGCCATCATGTACTCTTCCTATGCTTTGGAGTATTCCTTCAATGGTTTTCCCAAATGGCACATGGAATTTGCGTGGCGTACGTGTGTTCATTCGCTAGATGCTCTTGTTTACTGGTTTACAGAATTTTTTGTTGTGTGCTTTGGATATTCTCTGCTGTAAGTTCCTCAATGTCGAGACAGAGATATGTGGATTGTATGTTCCGTGTGCTTTGGGGTATTCCTACAAGTACTTGCTCAAATGGTACTTGGAAGATGTTTCATTTAAATTTACACTTGCACAATCGAAGTTCAAATTCATGTTCTAAGATTTTTACATGTACTTATCATATGCTTTGGAGACAGAGAGGGATGGGGGGAGAAAAAAGAAAGGATATCTTATTTGACATGGGGTTGCATCTATGTTGTGAAGCATTATGGCCACCATGTACTTTTCTTGTGCTTTGGAGTATTCCTATAAGAGTTTGCTCAAATGGCACATGGAATCTGCATGTTGTGTAGGTGTTAATTCGAGTAAGCATGTGTATCTTACAGTTTTCATCTACATTTTCTACGTCTCCAAGTTGTGAAGAGTTGCTTGTGGTTTGTGGTTTCTGATGAGAAGTGACTTAGTACATTGTAGGACATTATGGACACCATGTACTTTTCTGTGCTTTGGAGTATTCCTGCAAGGTTTGCTCAAATGGCACATGGAATTTGCATGTTGTGCGTGTGTTTGTTTGCCGGGTGTTTTTATATATGCAATTTGCATATGGGATGTTGATTAGAGTGAATAAATGTGATATAAAGGTTGCATCCACATTGAAAAATATTATGGCCATCATGTACTTTTCCTGTGCTTTAAAGTATTCCTACAACGGTTTGCTCAAATGGTACATGGAACTTGCATGCTGAGTGCACGCTCATTCTTTTTGTTGTTTGCTACGTACTTTGGAGTATTTCTACAAGGTCATGTGACTCGGAACTTTAATTACATTTGCAATTTTTGTATGGGGTGTTGAATCAAGTGAGTGCATGTGATATAAGGGTTGCACCTGCGTTCTCCATGCCTATGAATATTCTAGCGGGTGTTGATATGTGAGTGTGTGTATGATCATTGGTGATGTAAAAGTTGAATGTATATTCTTATGAGGACTCACTCAATACATTGGGAAACATTAAGGTTGTCATGCTCTTTTCCTATGCTTTGGGGGGTTCCTATAAGGGTTTGCTCAAATTGTTGTGGAATTTGCATGTTGTGCATGTGTTTGTCCACTGGGTGTTCTTGTTTTGTTGATATGCAAACTTGGGTATTGTAACGGGGTATCATGTGAAATGTTTGATGTATGTTCTTTGTGCTATGGAGTATCTTTGCAAAGGTTTGCTCAAATGATACATGAACTTTACATCTAGAGGTTTGTTTTGAAAGCATGAATGGATGTTAATGGTGTGCAAGTTGAATGTATGTTCTTGTGAGAGATCATTTAATACGTTGTGAAACATTATGGCTACCATGTAATTTTCTTTTTATTTCGGGTATAAAACAGAATTGCTCACTAGTAGTCCATAGGGTTTGCATACAAATTTACTTGTACACTATATACGTAGATTTAGCTGTTTGATAATTTAATGTAGATTCTCCATATATAAGTGGAAATAGCAACTGGTTTGGTTTAAATTATGTGTGCTTTACTTGCAATTGACATGTAGAATTTATTCAACAAGCCTTACTTGAAGCGTGTGAGCAACAAGTGGAGGGTTTGCACAAAGATGCTTGCCATTCATCCTACTCTTCCTTAGAGAAATATTATTTCTTGGACTATACACAACCCCTCCATGTGGGAACAGCCCACAAGGATGAGTAAGTCCAAGATTCCTTGCCACCTCCACCAATTCTATACTATATATCCCATTGCCCTTCGCCATATCTCACTTAATGCTTGCATGGAACCACCTAGATGGAGGAGTGTGGGACGTGGGATACCGTGCCAACCACCATACTATATTATTTTTACTATGGACTATGTATAACAAACCTATGGGTTCTCTTACATGGAAGGATGGCACATGGACTTGCCCACACTCACACACATATATATTTATACCATTCTCATTTTTTGCCTATAATAGTTTCCCCTCTAGGCATAGGATGCATAGCATCTCCATGCTTAGGACCATCACGTACAAAGAAAGGCAGTGAGATGTCCCTTGTTGAACACCTTCCTTCCATGTGGTCATTGTTGCTCCTAAACTTTAACAAATCCAACAGCCTGGGTTCTTGCCTCAATCAAAAATAGTGCATGGTGCTAGTGCCATTTTCACATGCCCTGGATCAAATATAAACTGTTAACTACTCAAAAGGGTCACAAAACCTGGATGCTGCATCAAAACACACAAAAGTTGGTCACTCCCCCCTGTTTAGGAAGAAAAGATTGTCGACACCTCCTCCCCACCATATGGAGGGTCCAAGATCCTTTCCAAATCAATGAAGGTATCACACCTTGTAGAATCATCAAGAGTACCCGTCGCCGTAGGCGATGGCAAGGCATCTCATTGGCTATCTCTTGTAGTGAGTGGTCACATGCGGTGCAACCTTAGTCAACTTCTGAATGGCATCTCCTCCTCCTCGTGCTCCTCTTCCTCCTCCTCTCCTTTCCCTCATATCCCTACACCTTCTCCATCGCCCTTTTGCTTCTCCTCTCTCTCTCTCTCTCTCTCACACACACACACACACACACACACACACACACACACACACACACACACACACACACACACACACACACACACACACTTTTTTTGGGGGTGAAACTATGAACATTATTTATGAAATAACCATTTTACAACAGGGCAGGGCTCTAGAAAAGAGCCAAACCCTATCTATCAGAAACAGTAAAAGAAAATCTTAATGCAAGAGACATCCAAATCCTCCTCATGCAAGGCATCATATAAGCACTGCCGCAATGAGGCCCAGAAGAACTCATAAGGGTGCTGAATAGATGAAGCAAAGAATGCATGATTTGGCTGAAGCCAGAGGGTCTACAACGCCCAATATCTGATCCAATGGAAGAAAAGAGAGTACTGGGACAAAGGAGCTGGTAATCTACCAATCATCTAGAAAAACCTCGAGAACCTATGTGTCGAAAATCTGAGAGATAAAAAATAGGTGATCCTGTCCAGAAGGTCCCTAGAATATGAACAAAACCACAATAAGTGTTGAATACTCTCAAGAGCATGATGATATCTTGGACAAAGAGGAGAGGCAATACTTCTTTGAGCCAATTTCACTCCCATTGGAAAAATACCAACAATGCATCTCCAAAAAAAGAGTCTCTGCTTTAATGGCATTTTCAGCTTCCATATTAATTTCAAGTTTGCTTTCCATCAAGATAAAGACTTATTCATATGCCAAAGAGAATTGGCATGATGAGCAATCCATGGAGGAGGTAAAATCAATCTATAAGCCTGTATGGAAGTCAGTAAATGCAAAGCTTGAGAGGATAATCTTGGACTTGAAGACTAAAGATGCCAATCTTGAAGCCTGTCTCTTACTACCACTGCCAATGGTGGAATTAGAACAAAAGGGAGTAAGAGAGCTGCAATAACTTTCCATATGGGTCTATGATGCATCCCAAGATTGTATTGTCGAGACAAAGCCATAGGAAACGAGAGAATATGCCACTGAAGATCCACCACATTATCAATTGATCGAATGCCCAACTTCATGAGATTGTAAGCCCTGATTGGTTGTTGTACAGCAAGAGGAGAGTTAAAAACAACACTCCAGTGAAGGCTTTCCAGTCGAAGAGATGAAGCTATAGAAGAAGGATGGGGAGACCATTGGATGTGAGAGAGCACCTGCTTCCAATCTTGAATCAAGGCAGTAGAAAATGGACAGCCATGTATTTTGCCTTGAAACTTGCCAAGTACTACTTCCCATGGATTAGTGATCCAATACCCATAAGCATTTGTGCGCATCTGTCCACACATAGCTGCCAACATAATAGACCATGGCTGGTCTTGCTGAAAAAAAGTCCTGAGCATAGTGACCTTTCTTGCCAATATATGAAATTTGATGTTTAGAATATTCAAACCTCCATGCATCTTTGGAGAGCAAAGCAAGTCCATTTTGAGCAACCTCAAATCTTTTCTATGGAGCTTAGTTTTCCAAAAAATCTCCATGGCCTGAGACATAAAAGAAGAGAGATCTCAAGATGACCAATGCAATAAAGGCAAGTAAAACTAGACATAAGCCAAAACAATGGACTGGAAAATTTGAAGCCGAACATGCAAAGGCCAAGTGGAGATCTTCCAATATTCTAATTTGTCCTGAATTTTGTTGAATACCCAAGACATTTGCTACTTATTGCTGATTTTCAAGCCAATCGGATAACCCAAATGCCTTACTATGTGCTCAGGAGGAACAATCTAACCTGGCCAAAGAAGAGCATGCCAGTCACAAAGCTTGAGAGGCAAGAGTTTTGATTTCTGAACATTAATATTTAGACCAGCTGCCAAACCAAAATCAGAAAGGGTATCCATCAATAAGCGAAGCTCCACAGGACAATTCTTTGGCATGAAGTAAGAATCATCTGCATAAGCCTGTGCAATAAAAGGCCGTGAGCCTAGAATCTGTAACCCCACAAGATGTCCCAGTATCAACCACATGATCCACACACACACACACACACACACACACACACACACACACACACACACACACACACACACACACACAACCCTTCAAGCCTTTCTAATCCTTTTCTCAACTCAAACCAAAACTTTCCTTTAAACCTAAGCTCAATTCCTAAATAGTAAAACTCTTCCTAACCATGCACAATGTTTCTAAATACTACAACTCTTCCTAACCCTCCACTTGTTAATTCTACCCTTAGCTAAATTTAAAACTCTTTAGGAAGCCTTAGCCTTGCATCTCTTTGCTTACCCTCTACAAGGATCTCAACCCCAAGCATAACAATGGTACAAGCATGATTCATCATATCTAGTAAACAAAGGGTAAACAAATCATGGTTTCAGGAATCATCCAATTTAACTCGTCACATTTCTTCTTACTTGTTATGTACCATGTCAGTTATCATGTAGGTTCACTCAAGCATAAGTCCCTTATAAGCTCCTTTGTCCTTCCCTATCTTCTTAGTGTAGGTGTATAGGTTTAATGGTGCCGTCTATCCCTATTCATGGCCACATATGAGTGCAACCCTCAGTATCTATTTCTTTCTCGTGCTATAGACTATCTGCAATAGCATCCCTACTACACATAATGTAAGCATTGAACTCGGGAATGATGCATCTTAAGAAACTATATCTTGAATTAACATTTATGGAAATGTCTTGTAATATGAAATTAGCTCGTATCCTAAGTGTTCTATTTATTACAAATTCATTAAGATCATACATGTTTGCCATATTTACCACATCTTGAGAAGCTAGTAAGGTTATAGAAGTAGAGTAGGTACCTAGATATAATTGGTCCAAAATAGCATTTACATTCCATGAGGGGGGTCCATTTTTGTATCTTGAATAAATGAGATGGTTTGGAAGGGGGAGTCCTTTTTCCAAGAAAACTTGATTGAATAATATCTCCAAAAATGAGAAAGAACAAGAAAGATAAAGTACAAGAAGATTACATTAACAACAAGAAAAATAAAGTACAAGAAGATTACTCTAACAACAAGTCATTTCTTCTTTATTACTAAAATTATTTGGTGCATAGATCCAAAAAGGCTCCTTAAATGTTTGGGCCTACTAATAGGATTTTTAGAATTCAAACATTTAAATTAAATATGTGTAATATCCTTGAAAAAAGGTTCAAGTAGATCAAATCTTTCTAGGTCACCTAAAAATAAATTAAAGCACATCTAATGCAAAGTATAAATTACACCATCTAGGGAGACGAGTATCCCAACAAACGGAAATGTCTTGCAGGATTTCCTATCCCAAAAGATCTTGGGTCATAGTTAATTGGTTCTACATATATTTTTTTAGCTGCCCTCATAAATGCCACTTTGGAGACTTTGGAAAGTAGCCACTTGTACTGGTTAGAGGGATATCCTCCTAAGAAATTGCTATGTTTGCTACAAAAATGTGGCTGATAATATTAGAAATGGTAATCGCAAATTCTAGACGAGACTTATAAATCCAAACATGTGATTATGATAATGATAATCACAAGTCTAGAGGAGACTTAGAAATCCGAAAAAATGGAGAAAACTAAGATGTCTTTCTCCTTTTCATAACAAATGGCCTTAAAACTTAAAAGTATTTTGATAACATTGAAGAAAAAGGTGATATGGTTTGTGATATGTTGACAGGTAGTTTCACCACCCTACGAGGTCATCATCTCGAGATAGACTAAGATAGAATAAAATATTCTGATACATTATCTTGGGTAGTAGTCATTTATAATAGTTAGCAAGCCACTACTTTGGATTTAGTCCCAACAATCATGTTGTTAAGGCCAACTGTTACTGGACTGTTGTAATATCTCTTACTTAGTTCAAGAAGAATGTTCTTGTGTTTTTTTAGGACGAAAAATGAATGAGAAGTTTTATATGCATTAGTTGGTTGTACAGTTGTTCTTCCATTGTCATTTCCTTTCCAATTCTATTTTGACTGTATACTTAGTTCTCAAGTTCATATGAATTTTTGTACATGGTATTATTAAGTGTTCTAGATTGTGCATACAAAGAATACATTTAGCGATCCTACTACATGTTTGAGCTCAGAAAGATGACAAATTGAAGTTGGAAGGTGAACAGACACAATACAATATAATGTCTTTTTGACTCAAAGCCCAACACAACGGCTCAAGGCAATAGGTTGCCAATACAAAGAAAGCAAAGACAACCACTAAAGAGATCAAGGTGACAAAGCATGCAAACATAGAAGTGATGAGCAATTCAACCACTACAACAACAAAAAAACTCTTCAACAATACAGGAGGAGCTGATCATTGAATACGATTCAACCCACCCTCATCGAAAAACAAAGAATCACAAGATCGCGCCAGGAACTTATCAAGCCAAGAAGGAAATCTGGACTCACAAAGACCATGAAAGGATTTGACAATGCTTCGACAATCGTCTCTAACAATAGTTAGTGCATGACAAAGCCAAACCATGACAAAAGATACAAAGCTAGTAAAAGAAGTAATACTAAAGCTTGAGGATGCCGCCACAATGTACCCAATGCACAATGGATAAGTCAAAACAGCTGCGAAGGTGCCAAGGAATATCTTCGACCAATATCTCAATAAAGAAAAAGAAAATAAGGTGGAACAATGTCTGACTCAGTAGGAGTCCAAGCCAAAAGTAAAGAAGCTCTCAAGAGATCAAGATAGCAACTTCACCAAATGCTGGCAGACAAAGACGACGAAAATCCTCTATTTCTACAAGCCAACTATGCTATGCAACTAGCATCGACATCTATGTTGCAGACTCAAGTTAAAAACAGTCTAACAGGTTCAATCTATTTCATGGAGGCACTCCTAGTGAATGTCGGACAAAACTGAGTACCCATTGTCACCAAACCGAGGCTAACTATACTTCATAAGAAATAGAGCAAGAGCTGAAGCTGAAAGTCAAACAGACCCAGATGGTGATAGAATCTTTGAGGATCCTGACTACATACTGAGTGGAGAAATTTCATCAAAGAATTCAGCTCACAACTCGGAAATCCAAGAAGCAACAAATGAGCTGGGAGTGTTGAGTGCTTCAACACCGATTGAAACTTTCCTACGAACTACACTCGGCACACATTTAGTTGCATTCTTATACATCACTTCTCAAAGACAAATGAACTTCAATCCCTTGCCACCCCAACCAAAACGGAGAGGACCTGATCCACCACCTATCAGAATGCAGAACCCATTAGTCAAAACATCAAAATTTGGTGGGAAGAGTGGAGTAAACCCAAACAGCCATGTCGAGTAGTTCGAGACTCGTTGGATTGCTAGCGGACTTGGACTTGGCTGAGTTTTGTATTGCTCCCCTGGAGCCAGTTTTCTGCCCACCATCCGGTGGATGAATATATTCTCTCTCTGTCTAAGTTTTCTCTGAGTGAGTATTGTATTTGTGATCAGTTATCTGAGTTGAGTGTTGCTAGAGCGGGAGAGATCTTGGCTGGAGGTTAGAGTGATTCTTTCCTTCTGTTTTCTAACATTACCTAATATTTGAGCAGAGTTACCTAATGCAGTGAAGAAGGAACAATTTGAGGCTACCTTAGAAGGTAAGGCAATGAGTGTGTTAATGCAGTATGGTCTTGCTCATTTTGTAGATTATGCTACCTTGAAGACCTCATTCTTAAGTAGATTCAGAAAAGAAAAAAACTCCAGAAGCAGTGCTTAAGAAGCTTTGGGATATGAAGCAGAAAGACCTATTATGGAGGACTATGCACATAAGTTCAAGAATATGAACCAAAGGCTAGCTGCCATGCACAAAGTCCTACTCAAGAGCAACTTGGTGACTATTTTGCAAAGGACTAAACAAACAATTGAAGACTGCATTAGCAGCATGAGACCAATTGGCACGAGAAAATAACTTTAACAACTTGATGGAAGTAGCCTAAAGAGCTGAGAGGAGATTTGGATCTAATAAAAAATCAAAGAAAGGAAAGTAGAAAAAAGACCATGACTCTGACACAGATTCAGATACATAAATTGATTTCGAAGCAGAGGACGAGGACAGAGAAGACCCCGAGACAGATAGCTCTGATGAAGATTCTGATGATGAAGAATCTTGCGAAAGCAAAAAGAAGAAAAATAACAAGAATTCAAAGGCCAAGTAGAAGGCAAAGAACAAAAAGAAGAGGACGAGATCAAAAGGAGACTCTAGATTAGAACAAATGATAAAAGAGCAATTGTAGAATTTGAGATTATCACCAAACATGGGCAAGATTTCTTGTGAGTATTGTGGCAAAGACAATCATAACAAAGACAAATGTTGGTACAACCCAAACTTCAGAGGGAGGGTACCCTATCACATTCAAGTAGCAAACAATGTAGTCCTACCACTTGTAGTCAATCAGATTCGAGTGGGAGGACAAATGCAACAAAGGTTCAATAATATTGCACCAAGAAGGTAGAACAACCAGAATTGGGTAGCTCAACAAAGACCCAACATGAATCAAGCCTGTAATTATTGTGGTGTGGATGGTCATAGACAAGGTCCACAATGTGAAGTATGGTGTAAGGAAAGAGGCATTCCAATTGTGCAGTACAATGTAAGAGGAAACCCAAATCCCCCAGCACAACCACCAACAGGTGTTAATATGGTGTTCCTAGCAAGCATTGAAGAGTCTAAGGAGACTTTGCATCAAGGGACTATTCAAATTGTCACAACATGCCATACAACCAAACAAAGCAAAACATTCCCTAAAGTGGAATGTGGGGACACAACATGCAAGAAGAAGGAGGAGATTACTAAAGCTCAAAAGGATGAGGATGCAATGGTAGTAACAAGATCAAAGGGCAAACAAATAGTCCTAGGTTTGGGAGAGTCTCCCAAGAATGTAATTAAGCCAATTGATTGGGCTGAATAATAAGAGCTTAGAAACAAAGCCTTAGAGCAAATGCTACAAATCAATGCAACAGACGAAGCAAAGGAATCTAAGATACACAAGAAGGGGAAAGAAAAAGTAGATCTAACTCCAAAAACACAATTGTCCGACTTCAAGCTACCAAGAGTGTTACCAAGCATCAATGAGAGTCCCATTCATGCAAAAGATGATAGAGATTCAAATATGCCAAGCCACAAGAGGACAGCAGAGCATCCAGTTGATGCACAACAAGCAAGACACAGTCAGCCAGCTAAAACAGATGTTCCTAGGATAGAAATTCATATTCTTGTTGGAACCACATTGGAGAGTAATTACAAAGCAGAGAGCAGCACCAGTAGACAAACAACAAAAGATTTCCAAAAGGATATGCCCGACATTCATGACAATAGTATGATCTTTAAAGGAGACAATGCTCACAAGGCAAAAAGTCATGGTTGGCCTAACGCTTTCTTCAAAGAATAACTACACTCAAAGGCACAAATTACCTTGGATCAACTCCTGAATCATGTACCTACATTCAAAGAACAATTATTTCAAGGTTTAGAGGAAGGCAACCTACCTAAGGCACCTAAAGAAATGCTCGAGGAGGATGAAGAAGAAGCTATAAAAATCTACACCTCAACTGTGGAAGAAGTGGATTATAGAGTACCCACAATTGATGTGGAATACAAGAGATAAAGAATCGTTGATGTACTTATTGATGGCAGATCTAGAGTAAACATATTGTCTGAAGAATTGTTCAAGAAGTTCTACTCTAATGAATTAGCTCCAGCACCCTTCCAAACGAGAATGGCTTATCAAAGAAAGATACAACCACTTGGCGTTCTTAGAGGTCAAGAAATCAGCATATGGGGATTAAGTTTCATTGTGACATTTGTTGTCCTCCGGATGGAAGAAAGAGACAGCTCCTACTCCATGCTCCTAAGCAAACCTTGGCTCAAGGCTACAAAAGTGAAGCAACATTGGGGAGCTGAGAGGATTACAATTAGAAAGTTCAAGATCTCCCTGACAACAAAGAAGAGTTTCCCTAGACATATGCATCCATTAGAGGTAGAAGGAGTGAACATGGTGGCTGAACTAGAGGAAGATGAGGAGGAAATATTCCTGAGAAGGAACCCATCAATTATACCTCTGTTTGAGTTGCATGTTAAAAGCATTGTGAAGCAACACATTAGTACAGAAGGAAAATCACAAAATTCTGATTTGACTGTGGAAACTTGATAGGCACACAGAATCAGACAGAAGTCAGATAAAGATTCTATCACTACACATCATAATGATGCAAATGAGTCAGACAATGAGGATATTGCATTGGAGGGAAATCACAAAACACGTGTGCAGGCCATCATTGAGGCAGAGAAACAATGCAAGAGTAAAAGCGGAGGATCTAGATGAGATGAATCTTGGAAACCCTAATGAACCAAAAATAGTGCTTGTAAGCACTGGGCTTCAAGAGCCATTCAAACAACATCTCAGACAATTGCTAATTGAATTCAAAGATGTGTTTACATGGCATTATACAGATACGAAAGGAGTAGATCCTAGATTTTGCCAACATAGGATAAACGTGAGGAAGGATGTGACTCCAGTGATCCAGCATAGGTACAAAATGAACCCCAGTTATGCCAAACAAGTAAAAGAGGAGCTGGATAAACTGCTCAAAGTTGGATTCATATATCCATTGGATCACGTGACATGGTTACAACTGGATGAGGATAGACTACAGAGTTCCTACATTGCTGACCTCATTCAAAAAAGAAAAACTACTTGGATCAATAGAAACATCAAGTTCAAACTTTTTAGAAAAGGTGATCTAGTATTAATGTTCAACAAAAAATTAGGAAGAAGGCCAAGTAAATTCAAACTGAAGTATGATGGCCCATTTAGAATTATGGAGGTGTTTGATCAAGGCACTTTCAAGATAGCTGATCTTCATGGCAATGTCTTTGACAAACTAGTCAATGGATTTAGGCTAAGCCCTATGTGGGGCCTGATCCATCAGCACCAAAGATATATATGGTGAGTATAGAAGGTTATATTGACATGTATCCAGATGTTATTGTAATCCATGTGATACAAGTATCAGAAAGAAGCAAAAACTCCAATCGACAATTTGCAGACACTGCCAAAGAGCAGAATATTGAAGAAGATTTCCAATCTATTCCAAAATGTTACCACCAAAAGCTTCAACATAATGAACAGCAACAAAGGATGAGCCTCATGACCAGATTCCCCAACCCATCCGATTCCAAAAGTTTGAATAAGAAATACATTTTGACTACAGCAAGAAGTCTGACAAACTGCAGACCCTCACCAATGACTCCAACACATCCAACAATGAGGAAAGTGAATCCGGAGCGTGACGGAAAAAGTACATTGCAAACATGAGAATGTTTGGCATTCGCTTTGACAAGGCAGACCAGGCAACGGATTCTGACTCATAGCCGCATGACAAAATGAAGGCGGACAACTGTCCTCAATAGTGCATGTCCATATGGACAAGGGAGGAGGAACATCACTGAAAAAGAATAGTCGAAAGCCATCAGAAAGCAGTAAGCAGCAGGGAGGCGGAGGTCGGTTGGACGACGGTCCGACCACCAAGTGGAGTCCAACCCACTAACGCGACTATGACCGGGCCCACGATCCATTTATGCTCCACTAACAAAGAGACCGACCCAAGTCCGACTTCACTATGCACAAAAAGGATGAGAGAGTTCGACCCCCATCAACCAAGAAAACATGGTGCATCCGACTGGACTCTGATAAAACATCACTTGACTTCTCCAAACGGCTTGGACCACGGGCAAAATGACTTCAATATCATCATAGACACCACTAATTGTACGGCATCAAAACGAACTCGCAGTTTTCAAGTAGTCTCGCACGACTTGGGCTCACACATCATGCCACCTCGGCACTCCCAATTCACTACCTTGAGCTGCATGCAACATTAGATTGTGTGAGGCGCCAACTACAACTCAAATGAGTACTTCACCTCAACTCACACAAGGTGATATGCAATCCAACACACTCGACTCTCAAGGATTGCCCACGCAGTTACATGGCCCCAAATCTCTCCCTTCCACTCGCACATTCACCGGGTGAAGGTGAAGAAAGCTTGCAATTAGCACTTCTCAGCAACACCGCCATTGCTGCATACACCATGGTGAAGAAGAAAGGCCGGACAACCATCCGAAAAATCCCACAAAAGAAAGACGTCGCAGATGCAGAGCCGATTGCAATCGCCTTGCTGGACGAAGAAGAAACAGATGAAGAGGCAACTCTACCCCTAGCCAAGAAGCAAATGATTCAAGCGAGCTTCAAGGAATTTCAAGTCTCTCCACCTTAGTCGGCATAACAAATGGCTGAAAAGGGTAGCTTGCCATGGAACGTTTGGAAATCTCAGCTAGATGCGACGCAACAATATGAGCATTTTCAAAGAATAAATGGCATGATCAGACCAGGACTAATGGTCAATCCAAGAGTCACTTCCCATGTCTACAACCTCCCACTGACAAAAGAGGAGCTCTCGTATGACAAAGATGTTGAGGCCGACATGAACAGAGAGTTCGAACCTACAGAGACAGCAAAAATTTACTTCTTCATCAACAAGGTGCAAGATCCTTATCGACGACAACAATTTAAATGGTATTTGGAGAGGATTCAACTACTAGTGAAGACAAACACCATGAGCAAGGAAGCTATGCTATCCTCAGAGCTACTGAGAGACGTGGCAAAATTTCATGGGCAAATTTGATGCACTCAAGGCTGATGAGTGAAGTGGCAAAGAAAGACTTGAGCAACACCAACAAACACTCAAAGGTAGCACCTTTCATCTTTGCATTGTATGATTTTGCTCAAATGTCTACTGTCAGATTTCAGGAGATGTGTATGCAACAGAGGGACGAGAGAACAAAGGATAAGCATGATAAACAGGAAGAAAAAGCAAAATGGAAGAAAGTTGAAGCATTGAAAGCAGCCAACTATAGCACTGAGGAAGCCAATATGTTAGTCTTTGGTAAGTCCTTAGCAGAAAGTCTATGGGATACTCCCATAGGAGGAGGCGAACTGTTGGCAAGCACATCCGATTCCAAGAAAGTAAAACCTTTAGGATTAAAGGAGAGGGAAAGAAGGTACTTACATAACATAGATGCATTGGCACCCACTGGTGGTGCTAGAAAGAGAAGAGTCCGGGCTAAAAGGTTGGTTGTCAAATGTTCCAATGAAATTACGCCCTTTTGTGCTACACTGTTTGTGACTAAGTTTTTCTTGTGTTCTTCTTTAGGAACTTCATGAAAGATGTGATGGAAAGAACGGATGGGGATGATATTGACTGTTCATATGCTCTAGCTAGTTTATTAAAGTCAAGCAATGTCATTGGGATACTAAGGGACCCAAGACACAAGCACCTACATGTGCAAGTTGCTGAAGAGGTGATGAAGGACTTCAAGGATATTGTGGATGCAAAGGAGATGCTTGCAGCTTGTGATACTACCAGTGTAAGTCGTGAAGCTTACACATCTGTTTTCAAAATTTTTAAGTCTGCTATTTTGGGAAAGGCAAAGTTGATCCTTAAAAAGATGTCTGTTGGTAAACTTGAACAGTTCAAAGAAGCTGCGGACACAGTCATGATGACACCATAAAGAAATCTACGGCGTATCAACAGTCTCCACCATAGGCAGCTTCGACTGCAGGTATATTGGGTAACGTATCTATTATGGAAGTTCACTATGCCATGGGTATTTTGAAATCACTTCATGAGCAACAGGGCAATGCAAACCAACAGCTAACCAAGAAGATTCAAGACTTACAAAAGCCTTCAAGCACACGCTGGAAATGCAACAATGGCAACAAAAGGAATTGGTAGACTGCCAGCAAGAATTGGCAAAGCTGTGGGATGAGTATCATCAGTACAAAGAGTCATAAGAGGAGCATGTGGCCAAATTGCTTGCTCAAGTGAGAGTTTAGAAAGAATGTATGCCCATAGTGACTAAATGGCTGGAGGAAGTGACGACTAAATTCTTCTTGCAACTCCAGAAGCTAGCAGCAAACAACACAAACATGCAAATTGAGAACACAACCCAAGAAGAGGATCGGACCACTGGAAGGAGTAGAACAGTCATTGAAGGAAATGACTGAGGAAGTTTCTTTTTTTCAATGCCCCTTTGAAAAATGATAGCCCAATTGGGTGATCCCTCATAATAAAATTTTGTTGAACTATTACATACTCAATGTAAAAACATCATATGTGCTCTACAATTGTGCATATGTTTTCATAATATTTTTGATGGCCATACCATTTTCTTTTCTCTCATAATTCAACAAAAACCTGTTTATGCCTCTGAAGAAAGGGAACTTGGCGAAACACATATTTTTGCACATTTCTGCGGCTTTTGGTTGACATGCACCCTTTAAAACTTTCAAAATTAATGGCCTAACCGAAATCAGATCTGCAAACTGCAACAAACAAGTTAACTTGCCATCTGCAAGGCAGACCTCTTTCATGTTCTCACATCCCATCTCTCCACTTGCAGACCTCTTTCATGTTCTCACATCCCATCTCTCCACTTTCACTACTTCAGCGAAAGCACAGTTTTCCTTTTTCCTTCTTTTTGGGTTTCTTTCTTTTAATAGCTTCCAGTCAGTCTAAAGAATGCTTGAAGGTTGGGATTTGTTGAAGGTATCCCTTTACTTCATCCAAATTGTCAATTTGTTTGGGTATTCTTTGCCGCTAACAGTCAAGCCACTTCCCTGCCACCATAAGACGAAAGGAGGGCCTTAACAGCTCACTTTGTACCATTCTGTTGCTGTCTTTCAGGATATTGGGGCATAGCTGTGTTTTCGGTCCACAGAGCCCATACTACTCCGGGGCACAGGTGGACAAATATTCCAGCTTTGCAGAGGTGGTTGCATTCACTCATACAGTGATTGTTTGACTGTCTTGAGATTCGTCCAATCCACCAATCTCATGAATCTTGCAAATACCAGTGTATGAAAAGAGCATGATTGCCAAAAGTTAGAGACTTTCCAATCACTAGTTTATCGTTTGATGCTACCATCTCCACCACTTCATGATGGAGATGTTGTGACCAAAATTATTTCAGGTGGTGGCCCTGCCTTCGCCAAAATAAGCGAATGTTCAGCTCAAATCTGCATGAATACAAACTTTGATTTTTTAAAGGCTACTTCTTTGAAGAGTGAAACTTGATGCAAAATTTTGTCAGTGAAGCAAGAAACTTACGATATTTCAAATTGCTTGAAAGATTGTTATTTAGTTTGCTATACCTTTGCCAATATCTATGAGTGTGAATCCTGCACTGCTTCCTCTGCCTTCAGCTAAGAGCCAGTAAGGCCATAATCCTTGAATGGAATAAAAGTATCCTCTTGTCTCGTCTTGCTAGCCACACATAGAGTGCATACAGCCAAATATGTACGGAATTCACTCATCCAAGTAAACTGCAATTGACCAGCACAGGTCTCCATACACGTGGTAAAGGTCTATTTCATGCAGGACAAAATTGTTCACATACATTCTACACGTCTTTTATTCTCAAAAAGTTGATAATCCTCTTTACCAAGGACACGCAATGTTGTCCATCTCTGTCTCTTCAGGTACAGTACTCTTTCATGCAGGAATAAGTAGGTCGCTGCAAAAGTTGTCCCTCTCTTCCATTACCAGAAAGCTCATAACCATCCTTGGACCTCCCCAAACATGTAAGGACATGTTAATATTGTCCTCCAGAAATGGGGTACAACCTAATGCATGAGGCCTGCCTTCATATCAGAACTTTGCAGTGTTCTATAAAGTCCTTGTAGATCTCCAACATTGCAATTTCATCTTTCTGTTACTTTATAGCACTGCACTTGTACAACCCTGACATGCTATTGTTTACAGAATAATAACCTTACTCTCCATGCACTGATTTGAAGTATCCCAATCTCAAATACAATCATGTTCGTCATACATGTTAGCAGAAGAATTAAAGAAGCCCCATGTGCTTTGTAACAATTAATAGTATCACCAATCGTCACCACATGTACAAACTCCATCCTGGAATCTAGGGTCCCTACAGTGGTCTGTCATCTGATAATTTCTTATATGTGCTTTGTAACAATTGATAGTATCACCAATAGTCACCACATGTACAAACTCCATCCTGGAATCGATGTACCCGTCTAGGGTCCCTAACAATGATTTGTCGTTTGACAATTTTTGATATGCATTTTGTGGCAGTATGACAGTCCAGACAGACCCTAAGATTCTTGTTTATACAGAGAGGAGCTTCAGGGGCAGTACTAATCAGCCCGAATGCAATTGCTAGCTTCTCACTGTGACCACAAAGCATATGTTGCTTCAGTTCCCCTTTCACCTCATGTAAAACAAATGCTGTGTCAGGCCCAACGCCACTCCCTATCATTTGCTGACTCAGCCTCTCCAGTTCTGCATGTATTTCCTCTATTTTGGGATGTGAATTATCTCCTAAATAGAATTCATGCACTCTGTCTCCAATCTCAATCCAGCTGCAACCTGGCAGCTTTTCTATGCCCCTCGAAACCATGCCTTCTCTCAGCTTTTCTACATCATCCCACCTCCCAGCTCCAGCATAGATATTTGCCAACTGTACATATGCAGCTGTATTTTGTGGTGTCAAGTCAAACAAATGTTCAGCAACACGTTTTCCTCGCTCTACATCTTTGTGTATCCTACAAGCATTGAGCAGCGTCATCCATATCTTAGTATCAGGTTCAATGGCCATTTGATAGATTATGTTCTCTGCCTCTTCCAGTTGCCCAGCTCGCCCAAGGAGGTCAACCATGCCATTGTAATGCTTCAGCGTTGGAGCAATGCCGTATTCATCTACCATACAAGCAAAGAAGTGATGGCCCTCTTCCAATAGGCCAGAGTGGCTGCAAGCAGATAGAAGGCAGACAAATGTCACTGCACTCGCCTGTACACCTGCCCGCTTCATTTTTTGAAAAAGCCGAATTGCCTCTTTGCCATGCCCATGCTCAGCATATGATGAAATCATAGCACTCCAGGAGATCACATCACGTTGACCCATGTTGTCAAAGATAGAACGTGCAGGCTCTAAAGCGCCACACTTGCCATACATATTAATGAGAGCATTGGCTATGACAACATGGGATTCGTACCCAGTATCTGCAATTTCTGCATGGATGGCTTTACCCACTACCAATGCTCCTGGGTGAGCACAAGCACTAAGTGTTCCAATGAAGGTAATCTCATTTGGCTCCACACCTTGCAGCCTCATTTGTCGAAAGAGTTGAAGCACCCTGTTTCCGTGGCCTTCTTGTGAATATGCAGTAATGATGCCATTCCATGACACCACATCAGGTTGGGGAAGTTTGGCAAAAACTGAATTCACTGCATCCAAAGCCTTGCACTTGCCATACATATTGATCAAGGCATTTCCTATAACCACATGAGACTCAAATCCAGTGTCCACGATATATGCATGGACACAAGTTCCCTCCGCTAGGGCAGCTGAAATGGCACATGCGCCGATTACACATATCAGGGTAACTCCGTCTGGCTCTATGCCTTGCTGCTGCATTTGCCAAAAAAGGCCAAGGGCCTCCCTTCCATTCCCAAGTTGGGAGTAGACAGCAATCATAGTGTTCCATGACACAATATTCCGCATCAGACGTTTCTCAAATACAGCACGCGCATCTACTAGAGCCCCACACTTCCCATACATGTTAATGAGAGCATTTCTTATCTTGACATTGGAGTCAGCCCTACAATCACGAATGTATGCATGAATGGCCTTACCCTCTGCTAGGTTGGCCAGAATGCTACATGCACTCAGTATGCAGAGAAACGTGACTTGATTTGGCTCCACACCTCGGTGCCGCATTTCCCAAAAAAGTTCTAAAGCGTCTTGGGCATGCCCATGTTCTGAGCATGCCATGATCATGGCATTCCAGGAGACTATGCTCGGTTGCAGCATCTTATTGAATACTAAGCATGCGTTCTCCAGGCGACCGAGTTTGCGGTACATGGAGACGAGGAGATTTCCAATGAATGTGTCTTGCACGAGTCCAGTTTTGACAACACGTCCGTGAACGACTTTTCCCTCTGAAAGCGTAAGATCTTGCTCCTGTAAAAGGGAAGCGATGCCCTGCCAACCCATTCTATCAAGTTTCTCTTTCACAATTCCATGTTTACACTCGCTTATTTTGAGGCTTTCCAACGAGCCAGAAGGTAATACATCGCCTTTCTGCTGACCGTAATGGGCACTCGTGTAGCTACCAGCGAATCGATCTAAACATGGAAGCCTAGCCTTGAGGCTCCAAGGAGGTGTCACTACCGAACAGCAGCTGAAGCTAGCATCCATATCTTTGGCCAAGCAGCTATATCATTCATGAAACAGCTAATTGAAGGTGCCCATGATTCTTACATAACACAATCCTTACCTTGTGCGATAGCTGCGAGAAGGGAGTTGCCCAAAGGGCAGGCCGAATTCGAATTCGTTTCGCTGGCGCTTTTGGGGATTGGCAAAATCCATGGCCTATTTAGATCTTAATCCTCGTGCTAACCGTACATTCCCCCGTTACACTGCACGAACTTTAGGCCGAAAAGTGGGTAAGTGGAGAGCAGCGTAAAGAGAGTGATTTCCTTCGACTAGACGAAGATGGCGGAACATATAGCCACGCATTTGCATCTTCCAAAGTGATCAGTACGTGTCAACCACATAGTTTTTCTTTAAGCGTTGAATGCCAATCGCACCCCGCGTATGAACTTAGGACCGGCATGTACACACCCACACGTTTTAATCGCTTGGTCTAAACATTATTGGCATGGCATCGGTAGTATGGGTATGGTAGCTCTTAGTTAAGTGGAGCACCCGCCGGTTAATGACGTATTAGCGGAGTCCTAAGGCATGCTTGGATCCATCCACGATCTTGGTATCTTATGCGCTCTCTAGTTAATTACAGAGCAAGGAGTCCACACTTGAGGTGGCACCTAATACAGAACGTAGAGTGAAAGATTTCTCCCTGAGATGTCTGGCGGGGTTCGTGTTTCACACACAGACAACTCTCAAAACAAAACAAAACATCTCCTAACTATATTTTGAACCTCTTCCATTTTATCATAACCAAAAATCATGTGCACAGGTGCTTACTAAGTTTTGTTGTCAACATTGACATCTTGAAAAAGATCAAGAAGGACTTGATAAATTCTTACAATGACCTTTTTCTTTTCATTCATGGCTCTATGGCTACAATGTCCACGTTATAAGACTCCGAGATTATTGTAGTTTTTTTTGAAGAAGGATTAGTAAATGGGTAATGTCTTATGATGATTGGTTACATCTATCTAATTATAGTTTATCGGTCCTTTTGAAATGCATGTTTGTAAGGAACAAAAGACAATGTGGATCTTTCCATGGATGCCTCACACTACTGCTACCAATACTTGATCTCGGCGTGTGTAAATGTACTGTGGTATATGAGAATGAGGGTCAATGCACGATGTGTAGCCAATCGCAGAACTATTTTAGGGACAGTTTTGGGACCATGACGCGATACACTATTGGGTAATATTTTGAACTTTGGGCGGACTCATGCTCTTGCACTCTCGCCAAAATTTAATGACGTAATGATTGACTTATTGACGTAATAATGAGACGCAATGTCTCAAAACTTGATGTTCTGAACATTGTCAAGCTCAACACATGTCACTACATGAGTAGTTCTTCCATCCTCCACGTAGTCTCTATGCCTCATCTTTGTACATCAAATTGTCCACAGTCTATCCTATCATCTACTTGCAGCTTGCCACTTGTCATCTGCCCGTAGCTTGCCACTTGTCATCTACCTACAGCTTGCCACCTATCATGTACATGCAGTGTTGAGATATCGAGCTCCACTCGTGATATGCCAGGGTGACCGTTGTGCATTTATGTCACCAACTTGTTAGCTGCAGATGCGATTGGTACACTGCCCATGAATAATAGCTGGATGACAGCTATCTTTATGTACTCTAATTAGTGGCTCAGTTAGTATGCCACCTAGGTTAGCTGAGTTTGGTTTGAGACCCACATATAGGGTTCATCTATTCCTTTTGTACTAAGAGAGAGTTCTTTTGGCTTACAGAATTAAGAAGAGGAAAACTATTTTCAGCCTCCACCTTTGTGTGTATTCCCCCATTATGTATGTGAGAAAGCTGCAAGTGAGACTCCTTACCTCTCTCCCACTCTCTTCACATGGTATCAGAGCTCGGTTCGTGGTAAGGAGCTCAAGAAAGCAAACCAAGTTCGCGGTGTCTTGGTAAGAGGATCAGTGTTGCTTTTCTTTTTCGAGTTTGGGAGCAAATCTCTACAGGTAGCACAGCCAGAAAGTGCAAGTGTGCATTGTCTCAGATTGGGATGCCCTTCGTGGTGTGGCGAGAGGGTAGTATATGCTGTGGGATGAGGCGAAGCCATTGGTGACATTATTTTTTTGATTCGAGGCCATTTCGGGGCCCATTTTGGTGGCGGAAGTTTTCCACAGGCACTCAGAAAGGTGCCCTCTTTTTGTTGTGCGACCATTGTTTTGCAGGTCGGTGAAAAGTTACTGCAGAAATTGCATCGTATGCCTATGCACAAAGATATTAGGAGTGACAAAATCATTCTTATTTCTTGTTGATGCGAAATCGTCACTAGGAAGTGACAGTGTGGTCAAATACCACTTTCATCAGTTTTGTAGATTTGCCCTTGTGAGGCAGAAGTTGTGTTTTTTGTAGTGACATAATATTTTTGCAGTGTTCTGTAATGGCGTCTGATGCTCTTTCACAAATAGTCACTGAAAATCTTGACAAGAACAACTTCCCAGCATGGAAGTTTAGAATAACAAATTTTCTTAAGGGAAAAGGCTATTGGGAGTTCATTACTAGAGTTAAACAAGAACCAGTTATTCCTAATGTTCCCAATCAACAGGAGTTGCAGGCATTTAAAGGCTGGCATCAAAGAGCCAGCAAAGTTATGTACTGGCTGTCTATCAGTATTTCATATTCTATGATTGTGCATATTCAAGGTGCAAGCACGCCGAAGGAGGCGTGGGATACTTTGGCAAAAATGTATAGCACAAATACACAAGCCAGGAAAATGCAGCTCAAGCAGGAGTTGCATAATGTGCAGAGAGAAAATATGAGCATCAATGACTACCACATGAAGGTGAAGAAGATTGCAGATGCACTTGCTTCCATTGGGTCGCCAGTGGAAGATGATGATTTAGTTTCTGTGACCTTGAATGGTCTAGGAAAGGATTATGCACAGTTCCGGACATCCATTACCATCCGTGAGAATTTTCCTGATTTTGGGGAGTTGATTGCTCTTCTAATTTCTAAAGAGCAGAGAAATGGTGGTGCATCTTCTTTAGGAGGAACTTCAAAACAAGCTATCTTCTACTCAAATGCTGGAAGAGGTAGAGGCAGAGGTAGAGCAGGCCGATCTGGAGGCCGTGGCAGAAATCAAAATATGCAGCAAATTCAAGAAAACTAGTCCTATGGAGGAGGACGTGATAACTTTAGAGGCAGGGGGAGCCAAAGAGGTCGTGGTGGATGGCAGAGAGGCCAAAATGCAAATAGCAATGTTGAACACTACTACTATGGTAAAATGGGTCATATGGCTAAAGACTGCTATAAAAAGCAGAATGACATCATGAATGGAAAATTGCAACAAGGCAATTATGCATCCTCTATTAGATAGGGTGATGATAGAAATGAGCATTTGTTTATGGTGCAGCACATGACCTGTGACAAGTGCAAAGCAATGATGTGTTGTATGTTCACTCAGGTGCATCAAACCACATGATATGTCATGCAGAATGGATGCAGGATGCAAGGAAAATGGAAAGACCAGGATTTGTGGAGACTGGTGATGATACTGCACATCCTATTGTGCAGATTGGTAAAATTCCTTTGTTTATGCAGGATGGGAAAAAGAAATACTGTTTGATGTATTTCATGTCTCGAATATCACCAAAAACCTAGTTTCTATTGCTCAAATGGTTGAGCAGGGCTTGCAGGTCAAATTTAATCCTCATGGATGCTTTGTTGAGGATATGAAAAATCAAGGTCGCTTGATAGCAAAAGGGAAGAAGAAGGGCAGGATGTTTACATTGGATGCGGACATGCCTGAATTGAGTGGAGCAATGTTTGCACATGGGACTGGTGTAGTTGCAGATATTGATATCTAGCATAAACGCATTGGTCATGTTAATGTATAACAACTTAAATTAATGCAGGCCCAAAATATTGTTGCACGATTGCCTAAGTTCAAGGTTGCAGAAATGCATAAGGTATGTGAAGCCTATCAATTTGGAAAACAGGCAAGGAAACCATTTCCTAGACATGTTCAAGAGAGTAAGAGGCCATTGGAATTAGTCCACTTTGATGTGTGAACTACTAAAGCTGCAACTATTGGAGGCTGTCATTATTTTGTCACTTTTATTGATGACTTCAGTAAAAAAATTTGGGTGTCTTTTATGAAAAAGAAAAGTGAAGTGTTTGGGCATTTCAAAGCTTTTAAAGCTATGGTTGAGAAAGAAACAGGCCTACAAAATAAAATGCCTAAGGTCAGATGGAGGGGGAGAGTACCTCTCAAATGAGTTTGCAAGGTTCTTGCAGGAGCATGGCATAAAGCAGCAATATTCATTTAGTCATACCCCACAGCAAAATGGACTTGTAGAAATAAAAAACAGGCATATTTGAGAGGTATCTTGTGCCATGCTCAATGAAAAAGACCTGCCAGATTATTATTGGGTTGAAGCAATTGCTATAGCAATCTACATAATGAACAGGACTCCCACTCGAGCAATACATGGCATGATGCCAGAGGAGAGGTATACTGGTAGGAAACCAGATATTTCTCATTTGAAAGTTTTTGGTTGCATTGCCTATGTTCATGTGCCCGATGAGTTGAGATCCAAGTTGGATCCAAAAGCTGAGAAGTGCATCTTTATTGGTTATTCTCTACAGCACAAAGGGTATAGATGCTATAACCCTTCTACTCGTAAGTTTACAGTGAGCAAAGATGTTGTTTTTGATGAGATGAGCAGCTAGTATAAACCAATAAATGTGATTGATGATGTAGATGCACAAAATGGTAATGCTGCACAGAATTCACAGTAGCAATCACAAAATATTAGTGGACCTGTAGTGTCCTCTAGTAGTGGTTCACATACTTTGCCATGGACAGGCAGATTGAGACCAGGAGAATCTCCTCAAAGCAATGCAGATAGTGGTATGCAAGTATCACGAAAGGGAAAAGAGAAAGTACATCAGCCCATGGTTGATGTGAATGCAGGTCACTCTTATGTGGATGGTGAATCTAGTGGCTCAGAACAGAGCATTGATGATGAGTTGGGTATTCCTTCTGTTGTTACACCTGGAGTAAGGAAGACAAGGGATGTTTTGAGAGCACGTCCTAGTGAGCCTATTTTGCGCAGGTCTACCGAAGTTAAGTATCCTGTGGATAGGCTGAAATATGATGGATTTATAGCCATTTACTATGCATATATGTTCAAAGTGATACATGAATCAGAACCCACTTCTTTTGAGCAAGCCAGGATAAAAGAAAAATTGGAGAAAGCCATGGATGAAGAAATGGATGCCTTGGAAGCAAATGCTACATGGGAATCGGTGCCTTTGCCTAAAGACAAGCATGCAATTGGCTATAAGTGGGTCTATAAGGTGAAGCACAATGCAGATGGTTCTGTGGCCAGATACAAGGCAAGATTAGTTGTCAAGGGTTATGCACAAACATATGGCATTGATTATGAAGAAACATTCAGTCCGGTTGTGAGGATGGCAACCATAAGAGCAGCCATTGCTATGGCTACATCAAAGGGATGGTATTTACATCAGATGGATGTAAAGAATACCTTCTTGCATGGTGATTTGCAAGAAGAGGTCTATATGGAGCAGCCACCAGGTTATGTGCATGCTGTTCATCCTGAGTTTGTTTGCAGGTTGAAGATAGCCTTGTATGGCTTGAAGCAATCACCCAGAGCATGGTCTGACAAGATAGGACACTATCTTGTCACTATTGGCTTTCAGATTTCCATGTCAGATTTCACACTTTTTGTGAGAAAAACAGAGAAAGGTATTATGGTGCTTGTCATTTATGTTGATGATTTGATCATCACAGGTGATAGAGATGAAGATATCCTTCATGTGAAAATGCTATTGAAGCAAAAGTTTGAGATGAAGGATTTGGGAGAGCTGCGTTACTTCTTGGGCATTGAGGTGATTAGATCCACAAGTGGGATATGGCTCTTGCAGAGGCAATATGGATTGGACATGCTATCCAAATATGGGATGATAGGTTCTAAGCCTATTTCAGTTCCTTTGGAGTAGAATGTGAAGCTGAGCGCCAATGGAGGTGAGCTTCTGGAAGACCCTACTACATACAGATGCATAGTAGGAAGTTTATTTATATGACTATTACCAGGCCAGATTTGAGCTATGCTATTAGGTTGGTAAGTCAGTTTATGCAAGCTCCAAGGAAACCGCATTTGGATGCCGCTAGACACATACTGAGGTATGTGAAGTCCACATTGTAGTATGGACTATTTTATGAGACTAGGGTTTAGATACAGCTGCATGGATACACTAATGCTGATTGGGTTGGTAGTATTTCTGATAGACGATCTACCAGTGAATATGTGTTTTCTTTTGGGAGTGCTGTAGTCACTTGGAGTAGCAAGAAACAGCCTACAGTTACCTTGTTGAGCACAGAGGCTAAGTACAGGGGTGCAGCAATGGCTGCATGTGAGGTAGCTTGGTTGTGTAAGCTACTTTATGATATGCATCATTCTATAGATGGGCCAGTTGTCATTTATTATGACAACATGAGTAGTATAAACTTGGCAAATAACCCAGTCTATCATGCTAGAACAAAGCACATTGAGGTGCATTATCACTATGTGTGGGAGAAGGTTCTAGTAGGTTTTATCCATTTGGTTTATGTCAGCATAGAGGATCAGGTAGCTGACATATTCACGAAGGCATTGGGTGCAGGGAAGTTGCACAAGTTCAGAGACCTGCTTGGTGTGCAAGAATTGGGATTGAGCTCGAGGGGGAGTGTTGAGATATCGAGCTCCACTTGTGATATGCCAGGGTGACCATTGTGCATTTATGTCACCAACTTATTAGTTGCAAATGCAGTTGGTACACCGCCCATGAATAATAGCTGGATGACAGCTATCTTTATGTACTCTAGTTAGTGGCTCGGTTAGTATGCCACCTAGGTTAGCTGAGTTTGGTTTGAGACCCACATATAGGGTTCATCTATTCCTTTTGTACTATGAGAGAGTTCTTTTGGCTTACACAACTAAGAAGAGGAAAATTGTTTTCAGCCTCCACCTTTGTGTGTATTCCCCCATTGTGTATGTGAGAGCTGCAAGTGAGACTCCTTACCTCTCTCCCACTCTCTTCACATATAGCTCTCTCGTGCTGATCTAGATTCGCGACCATCATGTTGATTGACATTGGCTTGGTGTGACCACCGCACTGGTTCTTGGAGGTGGCTATAGCTAAACCAAATAAAATGTATTTATGTTAATTGGCTGGGTCAAGTGAGACCCTTATTGGAGTCCCATAATTGTTCATATATTTTGCATTGAGTTTAAAACGAATGGTTGACATTTGATCCTATTTTAGTGCATATGTTACACAAAGGTAAATATTTTCCTTCGTTTAAAAGTAAATTCTAAATGAAGGAAATACATTTTCCTTTGTTTTAAAGCTAATACTAAAGGAAGGAATGAAAGAAAATGTGTTTACTTGTGCAACCAAACGTTGGTTCTATTTTAACGGGGGGTGTAGTTGATCTTAAACCGAGGAAAATATGTTTCCTTGCAACCACCATGTTGGTTCTTGGAAGTATTTCATTGCTGCTTGTAGTTAATCCTAAAGCCAAGAAAAATGTATTTCCATGTGCAAACACCATATTGGTTTTATTTTGGTGTGGGTTGCAGTTAATCCTAAACTAAGGAAAATGTATTTGCTTGCAACCACTATGCGGATTCTTGGAACTATTTTAGTGCTGCTTGCAATTGATCCTACAACCAAGGAAAAGTGTTTCCTTGTGTACCAATTGCTTCTGCAATGACTGCAACCTGCCACGACCACTACATGCAACGAATGCGCTAATAGTATTACTTATATTAAAATTGAAACTTAAAAGAGATTGCATCCAAAGACAATTTATAACAACTCATCAATTGTTAAGAAACGTGTTGACAAAAAATTAGACAAAAAGAGATTACATCTACATCTAAAGACATTTCATAAAAACTAACAAATCAACAATTACGGAGAGCCTCATGGGGAAAAAAATGAACAAAAGAGATTCTATTTGTAAAAACTTAGCAATTATTGAGAGCCTTAGAGCCCAAAAGATTACATCCAAAGTGTGGATAACCTCTCAGCCATTGTTGAGTGGTTATGAGCCTAGTTGAGCAAAAGTTGTAAAGAGGATATTTGTACAACTCAGTATAGCCGATTTTGCTGATAGACACATTATCATATTCATAGAGGCTAGCCTAGCTTGCTACATTTGATTTTTGGGAGAGCTGATGGAGGAGACGATGGAGAGGCCGAAGACTGTGCGAAAATGTAGGAATCATACTCAATTCATAATCTGACCCCCCCAACAACTCGATAAAAACTCTACTCTAAAAACCGTTAGCCCTTCATCAGTGTCGCCAGGGAATCCATAGACCACAGCCATAAAGAGGCAACTATGTGTAGTCCACCCAAGGTAGTGACATGGAGATGTGGGGGGAATTGATAGAGATTACGAAGATTCCATAAGAGTAGGCATTTCAAGTCCTGGCAGCAACACAATAACCTTATATGAGAAGGTGGACAAGATTGGGATGATGTTGTATTGAGGGTGGTAGTAATGTTAGCTGCTTTTCCTACAGTCCTTGGCATGGTGAAAATAGTAGGTGAGTAGTGGAGCGGATGAACGAGGGAGTAGATGAGAAAATGAGAGCTAGAGAAGGGAGCATGGAGCAAAGTAGCCCAATGCAATCCTAGTGGTGCCATCCAAATAATCATGAAGGAGACACCGCGCCAATGCTGATGACTAGTAATTAATAGTAGGTAATTAAATTGCATGCAAGCTCGGTCAACTCAAGGAGCCATGGCAGTGGCTACTAATTAATTGTACTCTACCTAATCGCATGCATGTAAATTTGTTTTTGCAAAAAAAGACTTATGGTTTAGTTGCCTCAGACAACCACCATCGCATGAGCCAGACTACCATGGTGGCCATCACTCTACTTAAGCCTCCATTATTCCATTTCATTCACCAGTTCTGACTCCTTTCACTATTTCATCTAATTACTTTGCCATTTTCAACACCCTTCATTGTTACCTCTCAACCTTTCTCTATTGCACTCTTCCTGGAACTCCTATCCCCTCTCACATTGGATCCCCTCCCAAATGTGTCATCCTATTCCTCCATGTTTGCACAGTCTGAGAGCGTCTCAGACAATCTTTCCTCCCCCAGTGACATGCCAGATCTCCTCACATGATTGTTCCTCCCCTAATCTTGAAATTGTGTCATATGAGAGCTCCTAACATAGTCTTCGAAAGCCCGATTTGGATTCTCTCTCCAACTTCACCAAGTTGATATATTAAGTGAACATGAAGGATGGATACATTGTCTGCCAAAGTCAAAAGATAGTGAAAGCATGATTGAGAAGGCGCGTGGCATTCCTAGAGGCAATTTGCATGCACAATTCATAGAGAAGTCATGGAAGAGATCAAATATTTTATACTTGTACCCAAACCATCAAATTAGTGTAGACGGTTGAGTCAAGGTTTTGAGCTTGCCAATAGATGCTCAAGATGTGTTGAAACAAACAAGGCAATACTTTCTTGATACGAGAGGAACCATAAAGTTTTGGCATGTTCAAAGCAGCATAGTAGAGCAATTGAGTAGATGGGCTGTGAGGTACTATCCCCAATAACACATTTGGCTATAAATACAATATCTATGGATGTAAAATATACCATCTATAACTGTAGCTACACCATCTACGACTGTAACCTACAAAAATGCGAAGGGCTAGGGCAAGTTTGACTTCTGCAGCTATTTTAAGAAAGATAGCCAAAAGAACTCCAACTGCATGACATTGTGCAAATCGTTCGAGTGTAGCTTATTTGGAAAAAAGCAAGGAGTTGCAAACTGATGATGAAGAGGATCCACATGAAGAAGATGTGCATACAGATTTTTCTATACGTGTGTCCAACTTCCTGATGATGAGAGAAATGTTTGGGAATTATTGCCATTTAGCATGGCTACAATACTTATTGATCCAACTTCCTTGTTCACAAATCAATGAATTTCGGATAAGCCTTTTGCACATTAATTGTATGAAGATATGAGGAGAGCTAAAACACCACTTTCAAGTAATATAACTCTCCATCCTATGATGTTCAAGATATTTCCAGAAGATGATCCTACATCGAGTGAAGTGACATTTCAAAAGCACGGAGATTTTCTGAAAGCCTTTGAAGACTTCAAAGAAAGCTAATTTGTTCATGCAGAGGGTTTGTACCAGAGTAGATACGGGAGTGACATTGAGAAGAGATATATGATGCCAAAAAATAGGTTCTTGGAGAGATGCAAGTTTGAGCCCATTGATGGGCAACACTTTTGTGAAGCTTGCAGGATCACCCTTGATGAGGGACAAAAAGGAAATTTGCCACAAGTTGAGTGGATGGAAAAGTTTTAACGAACACTTATTTAATTAATTTTGGACTCCTATGTCTACATTTGGACTATTCCTAAAACTCCTTCCCAAATGAGAAGTTTACTTTATGAAAATGTTGTTCGAGAATCAAAAGTTTACTTTTTGGCATTGTCATTTCCACATAATAAATTTTAGAATATCTCTCTATAATGTTGCACTTAATAACAATTTAAATTAATAATTTAATAAAAATAATAGTTTAATTACACTTAAATTAATAAAAGCAATTTAAATGTATGAAAATTTATATGCATGCATGCATGCATGTATGTATGTATGTATGCATGTATGTATGTATGTATGGCATTTTGACAAGAGACCAGTACCAAATGAATTTCAAACTGAAAAAGCATTCTCTGATCTGTACTTTGGCATTACTTCAATCTGCACCGCACTGTCCACGTGGCATGGGCATGCCCGTAAGGCTTTTATATTTATATTTATATAGTTAATCAGTATATACCAATGTCAAACCCTATTTCTATTAGTATATACTAATGAATAGGTGTTGGTATATACCGATAGTGTGCTTTAAATACCATTGGTATATATTGATAGTTCCTTGGCATAACAAGCTGAAAACCTGCACGCTTTTCTCTCCTGCGATGCCTCACATTTTGTTTTCGTAGTTTCGCCAATTTCTCCCTCCGTTCGACTTTGTTTTGCATCCCCCTAGCAATCCCTACAAACAAAGCTCCCTCCCCATCTCCCACTTTTCCATCCTCTCCACAAATCTCCCTCTCCACTTCCAACTCTTGCAACAAACCTCTTTCTCCCTTTCCTTCAAGGTATGTGTTTCTCTTCTCTTTATTTCATTTCTAAGTTCATGCTTTCTAAGTTATTATTTTGCTGTCTTCCCTCTACTTTCCCTCAAGTTTTCTTATATTTTCACACACACACACACACACACACACAATTAGCATCCATCTTCCACACCCCACAGTGGTTAGGATGCACACCATGTCAGAACCGTAATCATCCGGAAGCATCTTTCCAAGCATTTATTTAATTAAAACAAGAAAATATATAGCCATTAATTGAAAATTTAAACCACAATACATCATTCATCATTTGCTACTGTTTCTTATATTTTGGTGTAGCTTATCTATGTTACGTTTTTATAATTTTGATTTTATTTCCTTCAAAACAATCTAAAAAATTGCTTGTTTTTATGTTTTTATCTGTGTTTTGAAGAGTGAGTTTTTCCTTATATTTTATCCATAAACTAGTCCAAAAGTATCTATTAAAATGAGTTTGTACATTGACAAGTCCAAAATTAATGAAATAAGTGTTAATAGGTCATTTCTTTTATATGCATATTTAATGATGACTCAAAGTACATTCTAGAATACTAAAGGTTGAATTCGGATGTATATCAAATGAAAAAAACATCAACACTTTCTGAGGTTCTGATAAAGGCAAGGGAGTTATAAATTGGGTGTGGGAAGCCACAATCACTCATGGGTAGGAGACCTGCACTAAGTATATAGCAAAGAGAACTCGCTTCTATAGATGCATGAAAGGTATAGTTGGTGAGCAGCAAAGTCCCCACGATCTGAACACTGTAGTTGCAAGATATAGGGATCTCACTTGCATTGTGTTTCATGAGGAGTCAATTTTTCAGAGCATCGTGGATGTATGCCAAGCATTTGTGTTGGCCCTTGGGTTAGGCCAACATAGGAGAACTCACCAACAGCAGCAGTCAAAGGAATATTACAGTATGCCGAGTCACTGAGTATCCGAGTTACGAGAGTAGTAAGCAGCTGCAAGGGGATATATAAGCTACAATCTCTAAGGCAAGAGTACGACATCAGCTGAGTCTGTCCATATGAATGGAATGTCCTTAGTTGAGGTGGATCTTCCTAGTTAGGTCAAGCCATTGCTAAGGCAAGAGTACGACCTTAGCCGAGTCTATCCATACGAATGGAATGTCCTTAGTTGAGTCTATTGATTAAACCAAGAGGGTTCAAGCGAAGCCAAGGTGGCTTCTTGTAAATGGTTAATGATTAATAGAATTGGGTCTCTCTTTGTGTGCAACAATAGCGTTTTCATGTAAGTCGTTCCACCCCATCATCATACGGTCACCCCAACTTCAATCACCCCAGTTCCCCATGTTCAATTACCCTGTTTTCATTGAGTTTGTTGTGGATCTTGCACAACAATGTGCAAGAGATAACATCTTCATGTTAACACCGTACCTTTGGAAAGTCCTCTGAGTGGTAAGGGTGTACAAAGGTGGTTTAATCAATTCTCCATTAGATACTTCATTAATTGGGATGCTATGTCTAAAGCCTTCTTACGAAGGTTTCGACAAGAGATCAATGAGGAAGATGTTTGAACTCGATTAAGCGAGTTAAAACAAAATAAGGAAGAATCTATTCAAGACTTCGTGTTATGAATGCGAGCTCTCATCAATTAGTTTTCAGTTGTACTTGTTGATGATAAGTCTATGCGAGCATGGTTGATCATGAGATGTACTCAGATTGACTTGAGGAAGCCAAAAATTGTAAATCCAACTCGAACATATGAAGAATTTCTTGATCAAATAGTTGCCTTAGAGAAGAGTGAGGGTCTCAAGGGTAAATCAAAGAACAAGGATACTGATAAAAAGGATGTTGACAATGATAATGAAGATGCAGTCAATGAAAGGCATAAATAAAGCCTTGAAAGAGCTAGGGATTCGAGGAAAGCCAGGTTCTAATGAGAAATGGTGTGGTAAATGTTCCAGAAATGGTCACATGGAAGATCAGTGTAAAACAAAGTATTGCACTACTTGTACCAAATATGGGCGTGATGACTCAAAATGGAAAAGAAAAGATTGATCCTTCAAAGGTTAAATGCTATTGCTATGGAAAAAACTAGCCACATTGCACAAAGAAACAACAAGAAACATTGTGAATCTAGTAAACTTCACACAATTGGTGAGAGGTAACCAAAAGTACTTGAGATGGCATCCAATCGCTCCAACCTGACCATAAAAAAGATGGCAAACACAAATTGAGTAGAATTACAGTGCAGTATACAACCGCTTTGCGAGAAACCCATGGTTAACATTCCCGCATCCTTCCTAGGCAATTCTACTAGATAGAGGAGCATACTTCTTATTCTTTAGCAAGAGAGAGAGGTAGAATTATGATACAGTTCCGCAAGCTCCATGACTAATGGGTTGAATTGGGGGTTGATATTTGGCAGTGACATCGAACATATTCCCCAAGATGTTGTATTGCACGAAGTACCCTCCATAGGTGGGAGGCCCTCCGATTCCATTCTCTCTTGGTGGAACGGTATGGCCTTTTGTTCCATAGAATTGGAGCTGATCCTGATGCATTCTTGTTGAATGATCATCTTGGATGTCAAAGGTCAGAAAGGAGAAGCAAATCAAGGGTGGATTTGTGATGTTGTGCCTAACTACATGGAAAAATCAAAGTTGCTCACATGCATCAAGTCGGAGGTGATGAGGGAGTGCAAAAATGAGGAAGCTATCCAAAATTAGTAGATGATTGGCAAAATCTATGAATGTGAAGAATCTAACAATTGACGGAGGAGAATCTATGAGTTGATCTTGTTACTTAATTGATTGTGGATCACTAATGAGGGAAGGGATATAAAGGATTAAGCCTGCACGTGGAAGGCTATAGTCTAGTCGATATAGAGGATGTTCAAAGTATGAAGTATGATAATTTGGGAAGCTATAGAAAAATTAGCAGATGATTGGGCAAAATCTACAAGTGTGAAGAATCTAATGATTGATGCAGAAAAATCTATGAGTCAATTTTGTTACTGAATTGATTGTGGATTGCTAATGGACTGGAGGGATATAATGGATTAAGCCTGCACATGGAAGTGTGCACTCCAGTCAATACGGATGATGATCAAAGTATGAAGTACGATGATTTGGGAAGCATCTATCGATTGAGAATTGAAAGTTGTTGGAATTCGAACATGAGGATGGATGGATCAATCGATGGAACTCTAGACGTATGGATCAAACAATAAAAATCGATGGACTTGCACAAAAAATATCATTTCAAGAAGGATGGATTAAAGACACAAGAAATTGATCAAATTGTTGTGACATGAATATATCGATGGGAGCTAGAATCGGATTGCTATGATTGTTTTGGAACAATAACAATAAAAATCAGTGGAAGATGGATCAATTTGTTGCAACAACTATAGAAATTGTATCGGATTGTTCAATAAATTGCCGAAAGCGAAAAATTCTAGCATCAAAAATTACTTTAGCATCAAAGAATGTATCTCTTGTAAAAGAACCTAGCGGCTATTGACCACTATTTGCACACAAAACAAGCATTTCTTTGTGATGAGAAATGCAAGGAAGCCAAGAAGAATGAACACGTGCAGGTTGAACACAAGCAAGCGAAGGAAAACGATGAGCGAAAAATTTTATTGTCCTTCACAAAAGAAAACAAAAAAATGTATTGAATTTTAAAAGTGATTTTTAAATAATAACATGTGGCTTCACGACAAGTCATATTTTCATTTGATGGCACAATGCTACCTACCTAAAAAGGGGGGAAAGGATAGAAGTGTGGGGGGAAGTTTTATTTGAAGAGAGAGAGAGGGGAGAGGTAGTTAAGAAAGTTTTACCAAAGGAGTAAAAGGGAAGGAAAATAGGTTTCATGGAAAAAAGGACGAAAGGATAGTGTGTGTGTGTGTGTATGTGTTCATCGACCTATCTATCTAATCTCTTATCACATCAGAAAATATCAATGAATTTTTTTCTAGAATCCGCTCTAACATCAATCCAAGGAGCCCTTAAATATATATGTTGCCAAATATTTGCTATTCCAAGTCAACTCTTCACACCCATTTATTTCTGCAACATTCCAATGTCACTTAATTTCTAAGTTTTATCCTTTCTATCATAAAAATTTCCAAAGGTCCTGAAAATTGGTGTCAAAGTATTTTTAGTGTTATATTTTTGCTAGCATATATAAATATATGCTGGTAGAAAAGGATACATATGCTGAGCCAAAACTATCATATTCAGTTCATCCCAGCAAAATCCATCATAATGTCAAATGGGAGAGATTTCTTCAACAAAAAGACAAAAGTCTATCCAAAACTGAAGCACAATGACCATAAATAGGGATATCCATGTTCCTCCAAAATGCACCCATGTGTGTAGAAGTTCCATATGAAAATGGATCTCCTCTCAAAATTTTGGGTGACACCAAAAAACTGTATGTAAAAGAAGAACAAGTACTGTAGGGTATAGAAAAGTGTTCATTCATCTCGCCAATGCTAGCTACTAGTGCAGCATAATATTCAAACATGTCCACCCACAAATCTAGTTGAGCAACATGCCATCTCACCTACATCCATCCACATAAAGGACAAGTTAGAACAAGGACCTTAAAATGTGGGACTAGAGCCCTCCATGCTAGCACACAGTTATTATCCATGTCGCTCATTCCGATTTGCTATAATTCACATTTCAGCAAAGTCCAATAAAGCAATATTGTCCTCCTCCATTAACTGGTCCAGAGATAGAGATAACCGATTAATAACTTCCAGAATCTTTTCCATATTTCCCTTTTCGATTACTAAAATTCTGCACCAATTAATAATGGAAAGTTGCATCACCAAAAATTTATTTGAATCAGGGTGTTCCTTAATTTCCTGCATATCCAGAGCTATAATCCTTTTATGGACTCTTTTATTCAACATTGTTATTATGGCCTGGAATCCAATGATGGTGCTAGCAATGGATCCACATATTTAAGAGCAATCAAATCTTTGTGCCATGAAGAGGCCTGCTAATCAAAGCCAATTATAACCATTAGTCATGAGTTTTTTGCTACCTCACAATGGCTACACTACTGTGTATTCATCCTATCTATTTACTCATCTCTTATCACATCAAAAAATATCAATGATTGTTATTTTCAGAATCCATTTTAACATCAATCCAAGGAGCCCTTAAACATATATGTTGCCAAATATTTGCTATTCCAAGTCAACTCTTCACACCCATTTGTTTTTGTGACATTCCAATGTCACTTAATTTCTAAGTTTGATCCTTTCTATAAAAAAATTTGAAAATTCGTGTCAAAGTATTTTCAGTGTTATATCAGAAAATTTTGCTAGCATATATAAATATATCCTAGTAGAAAAGGATACATATGCTCAGCCAAAACTATCTTATTCAATTCATCCCACCAAAATCCATCATAATGTCAAATGGGAGAGATTTCTTCAACAAAAAGACAAAAGTCTATCCAAAATTGAAGTACAATGACCATAAATAGGGATATCCATGTTCCTGCAGAATACACCCATGTGTGTAGAAGTTCAATATGAAAATGGATCTCCTCTCAAAATTTTGGGTGACACCAAAAAACTATATGTAGAAGAACAACAAGTACTATAGGGCATAGAAAAGTGTTCATTCATCTCGCCAATGCTAGCTACTGTTCCACCATAATATTCAAACATGTCCATCCACAAATCTGGTTGAGAAGCATGCCAACTCACCTGCATGCATCCACATAAAGGAACAAGTTAGAAGAAGGAACTTAAAATGTGGGACTGCAGGCCTCCATGCTGGCACACAGTTGTTATCCATGTCACTCATCCCAATTTGCTATAATTCACATTTTGGCATTTGAATCTCCAAAAATATATACTAAATGGCAATAGAAAAATTAATTAAATGTCTTTTCATGAAAATTAGTAATAAGTTAACAATTCCCCTTCTCTCAAGAGCTTATAAAGGATCTACATGTAGTATTTCAAAAATTCTCCAAGGGGTTGAGCTTATTCAATTATACTCAATGTGTACACCTTCATTTTGGAGCCTTCCTATCTATATTTCTTCTCCAAGTGTAAGTCTAGTGTATATACCACCCTTTTATGTCAAAACAAACCTGAGCTCAAGGTATGGTCCATATCAAGTCTCCTTTACTGTTAAAATTATTGGTATTTTTTATGTTTGATGTTTCAAATCATAGAACAATGTTCAGATGTATCAACACAAATTTCACCATAAAAAGGGCCTGATGCCACTTCATCATAAAGTACTCACTCCATAGCAATATAGTTGCAGAAAGGATACCGAAAGGGATGATTCTTGTAAATTCTTTTAACTATTATCTTAATTGTTAATGGGGAGCCTCTCACGATGCTACCCCACATAATCATGGAAAAGAGTGTAACTTGCCTGGCTCTTTTTTTAATCAATTGATGTAACATATAAAAAATTTCCTTGAATGCAAAATGTCTATGTATCATTACTAGTTATATAACTTCCCTTTACAATTAAAGTAATGAATTTCTAGATACATAATTACTCTCAAAATCAATGAATAAATCTTAGGTAAACCAATTAGAATTGATTAAAGCTAGTTGGATCCATCCCATAGTAATTTATGGACCAATCCCTCACGGGGTTCATGGGGATTCCATCTCCATTAATCAAGGGAATAACCACGTGTTTGAGTTGCTAAGGTAGGCTCATATCATTTGGTCTTAATAAGGCTCCCTTGCAATCCAATATTGCTCATTACCTTTGACACATATCATCTTGTTTACCTTTCATTTAACTAGTGATCAGGGTACTCGCAAACATCGAAATTGGGGCACAACTAGGTAGTTGCCTTTAATCAGCAAAGATGCTAATCTACATCATGGAATCTGTCGGTCATGGTTCTAGACAAAGGTTACATACACAACCATTCATTTGGGGATGCTTACTCGTGTTGTTTCCTTCAAACAAGTCAGCCAACATTATGGTAAAAAAGTAAAATATGACTTCAAGACTATAGAACTTCGTTATTAGATGACATTGGAGTAAGGCAAGCTTCTAAGAGACATATTCTTCACATTCATCGTGTGTACACAGGAAGATGCAACCAACTATTCATTCTAACTATGGGGTTCCTTTGTAAGACAGGCTGAGATTACCATGCATTATCATTGGGCTCAGACCACACACACACTAGGGTATTATATAAAACATGTAAGCCATTGCAGGTCACCCAGAGACTATATTCTTGTATACAAAATCTATGTTAACGAATGCAAAGTCGAAGAAGAGTGAATCAAGCAATTTTCATCCAACTGAAAAGTGAACGTAACGTTGACTGAAACCATCCATTTTCCTAGGGATCATCATGGGTGGCGAGCATCATGTGTTTCAACTTGCTGATAAACCCATCTATTCCTCTCGGCCATTCAAACACTCAAGTTTCTTTCTATGCACCCATAGTTAACAACGTGATCTAATAAAGCAAAGTAAACTTCATATAGTAGTAAGGTATCATCGATGGTAACGTGTCGAATGCCTTTTTATCAAAAAATCTATTGATGGGCAGAGACAGGGGTCTGAATAGGCTTTGGGCTACTATCTTGGGGAACATTTTCACAACCTTAGCCTTCATTACGTAGAGACGGTTGATCCTTTTGAAGTAGGGAGCTCATAGAACATTTTAGCAAGTATGAGATAGGGAGAAACCAAGAATGGGGAGGATGACGAGGGAGAGAATATTGTGTTGCTCGCCTCCAAGCACAAGAGATTATCGAGCGTCAACTAGCATGTATGTAAAACAAAGGATACTCTACAATGTTATATCGAGTCATTATGTAAACATAAGGGTGTAGCCAAGCTAAAGTGGCACATCTCAAGAACTAAGGTCATCGCCCTATGCTAGTGCGCCATAAGTTTGTCATAGTCCTAGCGGCTGCTCTGACTACTCATCTTGCCAAACATGAATGTCTACATACTTCTATTATTCTTGGGCATTCTGATGAGTAGCAGGGCAATGCATTCGTGTACAAACAATGTTTCTATTATTGAAGACCAGCTATGCCTATATAGGCTCCATCTTGTATCCTCGTGTTGGGTGGATTGTTCACTTGCCCCTCGATGCACAAAACCAAATAATGTCTTCCCAATTCTCATGTGCTTAGTAAAGCAGTGGAACAGTATTCTTCACCACTACTATGCTTTCAAAGTTGGTGATTGAAGTGTTTTGTGATTTCGTTCATGGGAGCCGGTTTGGTTGCTTTTCCTTGGGAGAAGATAGAACCAGTGTGTTGGGAATTTTCAAGGTATTCTCTCGTGAGGAATGCGTGATAGTACATCCTTCCATTAACTATTGGTGTGGGAATTATCCTTCATTCCATTTGAATCTGCTTTTAGTATCTATGTCAATCCCCCTGTGCTGTTGGTGTTTAATGGCTCCTAGTATAGGTTTTCTTTTTAACCAGTATTCCCATGGATTATCTTTGATCGAGATCATTATGTGTCTGTGTAATGCAAGAAGCTTCCCTAGGTAATACCAATATCTTGTATGCTTTTCGTGTCATCCATCTCAAGATGCTCGATCTAACGAGGTTGCCTTTTAGTGGTTGGCTCAACATGTTCCATTGGACCAAGGGACTGGCTCAACATCTCATATTAAAAGAAGGCAATACAAGCAATCCCATTAGGACTAATGTCAGTTCAATGTCTTTGGGACCCATAGGGGTCTCTCTTTTTTCTTTATACATACATATATACTAAGTAAATTATGAAAGTAATTGAATAATTAATCAATTTTCTATGGTATACATATCTCATATATTACACTGTAATGTCTAGGGGAAAATTTTCCTAATGACTCATGTGAAAAGCTTGTTTTCTAGAAAAAGAAAACACCTTTCTATTTCAAGTTCCAACTCATGCCCTCTCCATTGGAAGTGTTTGCGCACGCGCACACGTGTGTGTTTCCCACCTATAGCAAACGCACAATCCAAATGAGGGCAGTAATCTGCCCATCACTTTGGATTGGGTTAGACAACTGCCCAACAAATAAGTAAATGCTTATTAAGGAGTAACTTGACTTAAGGGGAGGGTCATCTCCTCAATTTTCAAAGGTCATGGTCACATCCGAGGAAATCCTGTTGCAGGAAGGTTTTTATTACTCTCCTACTTTTTCCCCTTGACAAAACTCACTTCGAACCATTCTTAACCCAAGGGCAGGCCATTTGAATGTGATTCATCTTGTTATAGGAAAAAACCAATTCCTCATGTCAAATATCACAATGTTTAGATGCCATTTCAAATCGCAAACACTTCAAGAAGTCTGATTTCCCACAAAACCATTCACCTCAAGAGCTCACTTGTTTTGTGGGAAATACATGGGAATTAAAAGCAGGATCACATACCACCTTCGCATTAAATATCAAAATCCACATAAAAAAGGGCCAAATTTGTTGTACTAAGAAATTTCACCATCAAAGTGATTTCAACTAGCAAAGACATTAAAGAAATTGTTCACAAATCCAATATCATTAAATACTAACCATTTATCATGCCATACCATATGCAGCTTTGGGGGACCTGGAATCAAGGAATATGAAACTAGATCCGGGCAGGCAGCTGTGTTAGATTGTGAAAGTGAATGATGAGTTAATGTTCAAGGGTGGAGCTCAAGAAGTATTCATTTTTGTTATAAATTTGGAGAACATCTTTTGCCACTCTTCTAAATATGTATCGATGAATGGCCATGATATAACACTAGGGTATAATTCTTTTTTCTTATTTCAGATACTATTATGATAAGCACATACTCCCTTTTTAGTAAATGTTCGCTTCATTTCTATGAATGATAGCAATTAGAATATAAGAGTACCTGGTCTTTAGATGTGCTTGTAGATAACTTCTTGTATATAACCACACATTGATGTGGATAGAGAGTTGGCATGTGGATAGAAAGTTGGCAGTATATATAACCGTAGAATCATGTGAAAACATGATCATCTGGGCACAAATTTTACATGATTATATAGAACCACACGTTCATGTAACTACACGTTCATATGGGGAGAGAGTTGGCACACTTTCTCTCCAAAAATTATAAGACCAAGGAATGTGCTATTTTTTGGGATCTTGTATCGTGTATTTTGCAAATCGCATAATGTATGTGTGTTCCTTGGGATCTTGCATTGTGTATTTTGCAAATAGCATAATGTATTTTGCACATTGCATAATATGTATTTTTTGTAAGAATATTGTTGTTTTTATTTTGATGAGGAAGATTGACGCTCTGCATGAGTTGCTTCATTCTTTTTAATTACTTTCCAGCTTCCCTGAGACACCCGTCAATTTGTAACATTTAAGTATGCACTTGAGGAGCATCCGTCTCATCGGACAAACAAATGGAGTGCTCATGATGCGCCATTAGCAACTAGCAAGAAGAAAGGAATGACGAAGCAAAGCGATCACAAGAAGGTCTTTTGGAGTGAAGCAGAAGAAGTCCATACCTTTTCATATACATTGTCCGCTACAGCTGATACCAGTCGCCTGAGCTCTTCAAGCTTCTGATACTTGTCTTCACCAATTTCTTGATCAGAAAAAATTTCAGAAGTTTCATGATCAGAAACGATGCATGCGAGAAACCAGCTGTTATTGCCTTAAACGTGCAATAGCTACCTGCTAGATTGATTGGAGTTGAGCCTGGAAGTCTCCCCAAAGGAGGGAAATCTCATCAGAGTACCTTAGGGAGTGGAACGACTTGAGGCACGGTACTCGAGGATCACATTGTCCAAGCACTGCCGCACACCTACACTAGGAACGAATTATGAGTAAAAGCTTTTGTAAAGCTCACTCCACATATGAGACGCAAGAGCACTCACATGTATGCTACCGAGGATAAACCAACGATCAGCAAATTTGTGGATGACGGTCAGTCGAGCGATGCTCCTAACAACTTCCGCAAGGACTATAGTGAGATTGTTGGTCGATCTCCAAAGGATCAAGAAGCTCCAAACACAATCGAGGGAGGCTTGCACGTGGATGTTGGGGATGGAGAGGGTGCATGTGGTAGAGGCCTGCCAAGTGCAACCGATGCTACAAAAGAGAGGGCAAGCAGCAGAAGCATGAGGAGATTTGAACATTGCAGAGATGCCATGGATGGAATCAAAACAGCAATTGCGTGATCTCGAATGACAGAAGTTGATGCTCAACCGATCATGCTCCTCCTCTTCTTGCGTTTTACAGAAGTTGGCCATGGATGAGCTAAAATCTCCTCCTCGGAGCGGTGGGCTCCAGGGATGATGCGAAAACTGCCTCAATTCATCAAAAGGCTCTTTGCGATTCTATTGAAGATGCTTCTTGATATCGAGGACGATCCTGCCTGGCATGCAGCGGAGGCTCAAGATGAGGATGCGGGAGAGAGCAACAATTACAGCAAGAATCAGTAGACTTTGGAATTTATCAATATTGTTTGGCATAGCAAGAATCAGTAGATTTTAACACACCACGACGTACTATCCAACCAAGCCACAATGCTCCATCCGATCAATTTGCATTTCAATCGAAGCTCGCAATGCCATGGCAACGACCACAGTTTCTCCTCTAGCCAAGTATAAGCTCGTATTTCTTAGCGATCAATCTGTTGGAAAAACCAACATCATCACCAGATCTATGTACGACAATTTTGATAACACTTATCGGGTACAGTCCATCCCTGAACTTCCTGCGCGGAAGAAGCTTAGGTACAGTAGCCTTGGCAGGATGATTGTGGGATAATAAAGCAAAGCGTCTTTATCTTTAGTTATTAAAAAATCTCAAAATAGCGTGACACATGATGACACATGGCTCTTCGCTCGACTTGAATAGTGTGACACGTGGCTCTACCAGAGCCACATGGCTCTTAGCTCGACCATAATAGCGTGACACGTGGTGGAGCCATAATAGCATGACACGTGGCTCCATCAGAGCTTGAATTTTGTATTGATTGCACTATGTTGCCTGCCTAAAAAAAACATTGGGGTCGAGCTTGTGGCTTTGGGGTTTCATAATCATTCTCATAGCTTTTGCCACCTTGTAAAAAAATGAGCGGACGGGCGAGTTGCCTTTACAAATGTCCGGGCAGTAGTATCCCTGCTCTGTAATGGAATAGAGCATGACAAAACACATGTAGAAGCTCCTGCTAAAAACATGGGGTGGACCATGCCATGGACTTGATTGATTGCAAGGAAGAAGAAGATTTGATTAGGTGACAATTGGGGAGCCAAGAGATGGGCGAGATGAAGGATTCCCGTTCGTGGCTAGGCATTGGCTAGGCATGCTAGTTAGGATAGGGGGGGGGTTGGGGGGTTGTTTCTTTTTTTAATATTGTGAGTGGTCTGCTCATTTATTCCTAAATAACGAGCAAAAGACATGTCATACAAGAGACTCTGAAGTCTAGCTCGGATCGCCTCGTCAGGCGAACTAACTACTAGCCATCTAACCTGTAAAGCTACATCCATGGCTGCCTGTTTACAGATTAGGGGAAAAACAACAGATCTATTAACCAAAGTCTCATAACGGGCGACCCAGATCCTATGTAAGGTTGTTTCTTGAAGGGCTGCATCAGGCTGTTAACGGACTACCAAATCTTTGGACATGCCGACAGATCACCCCTTGGCAAGATTGCCCGCCCACGTTCTTCCACGGCAGATTCATTCAATGCAGCATGGGCGGGCATGGGTGCCCGTAGTATGTAAACGGCCTCAATAGCGGAGGGGTTTTTCCATTGGTGGGGAAAGCATCTTGGACATGGAGTCCAGATGCTTGTAAAACCCCCTTAACGGTCAGGCATGATGTTAACGGGCTCATGCAGGCAGCCTCTCGAAGACTGCTCCATGGCTTGCAGGAGAAGAAGCTGCTGTCTTCTGGCTTTGTAAGATGGACTCTTCACTTGGCAGAGCCCGCAACTGAGCTGCAGGACCAGAGCTGTGCCTTAGAGCATCGCCCACTTGCAAGTGATTCGAGCTCTCTCCAGCAGCAGGGGCAGGAACAGTTTTCCTTCTATGGGTTCCTTCGTGGGTCGCATTCAGCTTCCCCAAACCTTACCGGATCAGCGAAACAGATTCTGGATCGCCTGGACCGCCTCTCCACTCCGGTGGATCTCACCACTTATGCTTCCCTTCTGGAGTTGTACGGGAATGCCAAGGCCCTGTCAGATGGCATGTGCGTCCATGAGCACATCATCGAAAATGGGCTTGCCCGAGACGCCGTGCTTGGGAACCTTCTTCTGGAAATGTATTGTAGGTGTGGAGCAGTGGAGGATGCGTGTCATCTGTTCGCTAGAATGCATCCATGTACTCCCTACGTGTGGAATTACCTAATTAGGACATTTGATCAGCGAGGAGAAGGCAACGAAGCTCTTGAACTCTTTGAACAAATGCAAGCAGAAGGGGTCATGCCAGACAAAATCACCTACATCAGCATTCTTTCTGCTTGTGCAGCCCTGGCAGCTCTCAACAAAGGCAGAAGAATACACTCTTCCATTGCCGGCAGTGTATTTGCGTCTGATATTGTAATACGGACTGCCCTTATCAACATGTATGGCAAATGTGGCAGCACAGCTCATGCAAGAGAAGCGTTTGACGAAATGCTTGAAAGAAATGTGATAACATGGACGACTCTGATATCAGCATATACCCAGCATGGCAAGGATGGGGAGGCTCTTCATCTTTTTGATCAAATGCTGTTTGAAGGAATTATTCCAAACAAAGTCACCTTCACTGTAATTCTGTCTGCTTGTGCAAGCCTGGCAGAAGTAGCAGAAGGCACGTGGATGCATGTCCGCATTTTGAGCAATGAATGCGAGTCTGATGTTGTTGTAGGGACTGCCCTCGTCAACATGTATGGTAAATGCGGTAGTTTGAAGGATGCATACACAATGTTTGGGAACATGCCTGAGCAGAATGTTGTGACATGGAATGCTATGCTTGCAGCATTTGCCCAGACTGGCCAGAGCAAAGAAGCTCTCACACACTTTCACTGCATGCAGAAAAGTTGTGTTCTGCCAGACAAGGTCACATTTGTTAGTATTGTTGATGCATGTGCTAACGTTACTGCTTTTGCTGATGGCAAGCGGATCCATGCCCTAATTGTGGGCAGTGTGTTTGAGACTGATGTTACTTTGGGGAATGCCCTTATCAGTATGTATGGCAAGTGTGGTAGACTTAGTGATGCACAGTTGGTATTTGAAAGCATGTCTGAAAAGCATGTGGTCTCCTGGAATGCCATAATTGCAGCTTGTACACAGCATGGACATGGCCATGAAGCCCTTGAACTTGTCGACCAGATGCAGCAGGAAGGGATAACGTCAGACCAAGTGACTTTGTCTGCTTGTCTTGATGCATGTGCCAGCTTAACTGCCTTGGACCAAGGTGAAAGGATGCATGCTTGCATTGTCGGAAGTGAAATGGAGTTAGATGTGTTTGTGGGAACTGCCCTTGTTAACATGTACGGCAAGTGTGGAAGCTTGGTGTATGCAAAAAGAACCTTTGACAAAATGATTGCACATAATGTTATCACATGGAATGCCATGATTGCAGCATATGCCCAACATGGCCAGGGCAAGGAAGCACTGCTACTTTTTGACAGAATGCGATGGGAAGGAGTAGCTCCTAGTGAACCCACATTTGTCAGTGTTGTTGATGCTTGTGCAAGCCTTGGAACCGCAAGAGAAGCTGAACGAATCCATTTATATATTGTAAGTTGTGGGTTTGAGGAGGATGGTATTGTGGGGAATGCTCTCATTAACATGTATGGGAAGTGCGGCAGTTTAAAAGCTGCACAGAGGATGTTTGCCAAAATGCCTGAACGTGATGTGATATCATGGACTACGATGATTGGGGCATATGCCCAGCATGGGCAGGGCAAGAAAGCCCTCCTTCTCTTTGACCAGATGCTGGAAACACTGGTGCCTGACAAAGTCACTTTCCTTAATGTTCTCTCTGCATGCAGTTATGCTGGGTTAGTGGATGAAGCTACATACTGGTTCAAGTCGATGAGTAGAGATTATGGCATCACACCCAATGTAGATCATTGCTGCTGTTTCATTGACTTGCTTGGTAGGGCTGGACGGTTGGATGAGGCCGAGACTGTGATAAAAAGTATGCCATGTCAACCATCTTTTGAGGCGTGGATGGCATTGCTGGGTGCTTGCCGATACAAAGTTGATGTGAAACATGCAGAGGTTGCAGCTGAGCATGTTTTTGAGTTAGAACCTCGAAGTGATGTACCTTATGTAATGCTATCAAATATCTATGCTGCGGCTGGCAGGGGAGAGGATGCTGCAAACGTGATAACCATGATGAGGGACAAGGATGTGAAGAAGCAGCCCAAGGCTGCTAGTAAGTGAGATGACTTGACTGCCATGTTGACAACCAAAGCCTATACAGCTTACAGCGACATTCCTGACTTGAAGACACAGTGTGATCCATCAAGATTTTTACCTCTAAAATTAGATTAGTCATCTATCCTGAGCCTGCGATTTGATTAAGAAGTGCAGCTTTGCTCACTCTGTCAACCTTTTCATCTGATATGTTTTCTTCGGGAATGGAATAGTGCGGGCAAAAACTACGAACTCTGACATATGCTGAAGACCTTCATATATGAGGCCTGTCAGTGCCAGGAGGAGAGAAATTGAACAATGAACTATGCAACTATTGACCTCATTACCACACAGTTGTACATAAATTAGCATGCTCTCTGCACTCCATCATAATCTAGGAGGTCTTCAACTCATCAGTACTGCACACTAGTGTTGCAAGCTGTACACTCACTTTCGGAGCTCTTCCTTGCTGTACTTTTTGATGGTTTACAACATTAAAACCTCGTCAAATATGCACTGTTACTACTGAGATTGGAAAGAGTTTTGTGATCCTGTTTGGCCCTCATTTTCATTGTAACTCGTAGGTATGCTAGTTTTTATTCCTTGACACAATATCAGAGCCAAAGGTCCATATCGTGTAAGCAATGTCAAGGTTAAAAGGAGCCCCTCTAGTGTGGAGGTGTCAATGTCTATTCCCTAAGCTAGACATTGAATGGGTATCATGCTTGCCTATCCCCATCTTTGGTTAACATAAAAAAGTTGGACGATACTAACTGGAAGATCAAAGAGAGGAGCCATACATTGCATGGAAGATATGTAAGAGCACCATGGGTATGGAACTTGAGATCATGGATGCCAAGACAGCAACTGGAGTCCATAAACAAGATCTCAATATAGAATTATAGTGGGAAGACAATGACATTGAAGCTTTGCCCATGCCCCGACATCTAGCTTGCACACCTTGTGAAAGTTGGATTATACTCAAGAACACTCCTAAGATGAGAAACTCCGCTTGAGTGCTCAAATATTGACTAGGTCTAGAACGTGGATGCCTATGTACTTGGATCCCTCATATTCAACATGTCTCCATAAAGATTATCAAAATGTGCCTAGATAGTCACTTTTGTTGAGCTAGGTGCTTTGTTGTTGCAAGAAGCGCTGAGTGCAAATATCTTTAATGCGAAAGATGAGAAGGTCCTAGATCTATGCAAAGAGAAAGTGTGGATTGTCTAGGGTCAAAAGGTTGGGCTAACCTATAACCTAGGATTCGATTTGGGGTTAGTCTGCAGTGTAATTTAGAGGTTGGAATAACCTAGGGTTTGGATTGGAGCTAGCGTGGATGTGGTTGAGATCCCATAGATAGAGTTGATCCAAGTATAAAGAAGCTATTCGAAAAAAGCTAGGCTTTATTGGAAAAGTAGAGGCCCTTATCTTAAGTAAGCTACTTTATGCATGAAGCCTAAAGTTGGGGCTTGGTAAATATAGCTAAGCTAGGCTTATAAATACAAGCCTAGGGCACAATCTTGTTGGATGTCCCACATGGATGTGACCTCTTGGCCTTAGAGTTGTAGCTAGGGGAAGGGTCATGTGGTATAGGACACGATCTAACCTTGATGCTAGCAAGCTCTCATGGTGGTGTGACCTCAATCTTAGGGGTGACTCGAAGTATTCACCCTATAGGTGGGAGCTACTAGCTCAACCCTCTTGGGTGTCTATTCTGTGACTTGGTTTACTAGTGATTCTAGCTCAAGGATTACATCCTACCAAGGTCAACAGTGACTTGACTTCTTTGGGGGTGTTTCATTTTGTATTAGAGTTCTTGCTATCAATAGTCTTCTTTCTTGGCCATTTCTAGCTTTTCACGAGTGTACTTTGGGCACATTAAACTCCATCTTGGTTGGTGGAAATGGAAGCTTGTGCAATCCAACTCTGGGTCACTCCTTGATTGAGATTGAGGATGAGATCTTTTCAAAGAGGAAGCCTCGAGCTCCTCACATGGTCGTCTTCACGAGGAAGTGAGAGTTTCATTAGCCCATCTTAGGGAATAGGTGGTTGGAGAGTAGGATCGGAGTTCACTCATTTGAATCCTTCAAATGAACATGGACTTGCATTTTGAACACATTAACACAAAGTTCTCGAGTTTATTATTATGAGGTTGACACCATTTCCTTTTGGTGGGGGAAGAAGGATTTACACATATTTTTGCACTATGCATAGTTGTACTAGTTCACGGGATTGCTTCAATAAAATATTTTTTGAATATTGTCCAAAAGCTTATGCTAAGTGCTTAAAAATGGGTAAACAATTCTTTATGACACATGTTCTTCCCTTGGAATCTCCTTAAATGAAATGCTATATACTGGAGAACATGCTTCACATTTTATTGGGCTTTAAACTCATGCATTGCTATCTCAAGTAGTTGGGTTTGGGTTCTATGTAGGAAAAACTTTAGCCACGGAGTTGGCTACCCTCTTTAGGGTGATGAAGTTGGGTGAGCATTGTGGGTTGGATTACCCATTTGTAAACTGACTAGCTAAAAACTTTGTGTTGGTTACCAAGGTGACTAAATCAATTAAGTTTTAACCATGTGCATATTTGTACTCATTCACACGATTGCTTTAATAAAATCTTTTTTGAATTTCATATTGTCCAAAAGCTTGTGATAGATGCTCAAATATGGGTGATCAATGTTTTATAATATTGTTCCCTTCTAATCCCTTCAAATGAAATGTTTTTTACTAAAAGAACTTGTTTTAGGTTGCATTCAGCTATAGGCTCATGTATTGCTGATCCATGAATTAGCAATATTGAAGAGTTCTACAGTTGTTGGGTTTTGGCTCTAAGTAAGGAATACTTTAGCCATGGAGTTTACCCTCTTCAGAGTGATGAAGTTGGGTGGGCTATGGGTGGTTCACCTACTCGGTATATTTATTATGTGTAAACCAACCAACATGAAATTTTGCATTGTTCACCAAGGTGAGTAAATGGACTAAGTTAACCTTGAATTAATATGATTAATTCATGTGTTATGGCAATGAAAAAAAAGTATTCATTGATTACCTTCAATGGATTTTAGCGTTTGTAGCGTTACAGGGAGGGATATGCATTGCTTGGACTCATGTATCATAATTAACATGGCTCATAATCTTTTTAGTATTTTAACAATGGATTGAAAGTTAATTTCACAATCAATGATAAGTGAGTCTCATGTTCGGATCAACAATGAGGAGTCAAGTTGTAATCTTGATGACGAGTTTTCACCCCTTCTCTCTCTCTCTCTCTCTCTCTCTCTCTCTCTCTCTCTCTCTCTCTCTCTCTCTCTCTCTCTCTCTCTCGGCTACGGTGTGTGGTAGTGATACAGGTCAACGTAGCCCTACGATCAATATTTTAAAGGAGGAAGAGAAGAGGAAATCATGGGACAATATAGACGTTGTTGGTGGATGCATCATAATTCTTAAGAGTTGGAATTATAAATCTATACGAATGGGCACCTAACAATAGATATTATAGTATATTCATGAGTATTCTTCAACCGGAGTGCTATCTAGAGTTAGCATCAAAAGTAATGACATATCAAGTTGGGCTAAAAACTTGAGATATTTGTCCTTGGAAAATTGTACCACATGTGTTGTCCAAAAGATGGTCACAAAAAGTTAGCACCTTGCACACAGTGATGTTAGATAAGCTAAGAAGTCCAACTTGTAAGTTTGTTCTCATTTTGTTACAACAAACCCTATATAAGGGACAAGGGTGTATCAATCATCTCTCATGTTTTATCCAATTTTAAAAAAGAAAGAGATCATACACTATTTATCAATTCATGAAATGAGTATGTGGGACAAACAATATTGCAATCATGCAAAACTATTTATGAAACACAAAATGCACTCATCATGTAGCTATATTTTCCCCTATAAAATCATGGTTTCATGCATTATCAACAACTATTTAACTTGGATGTCCAAAATGGGAAGCTAGGCTATTGTAGGTGGCATGGATAGAGATCTAGCTATTCAAAAGGGACTCTTAAAAAGAAAACCAAGACTAGAAAAGCTATCCTTTTAGGAAACTTAATTAGTTGAAGTTTTTATGTTTGCTATAACAATCACAGACATGTGGCTATATTGTGCCATGGACTTTGGGTGTATGCACTAGGGCAGATGACATCTGCCCCAATAGATGCACTCGAATTTTGTAGCACAATATAGCTATATGTCATGCATCCAATCAATGGATGCGCTCAAATTTTGTAACACAATATAGCCATATGTATTTGGCTTCATGAAAAGGATAGAATTGGTCTAGCTTTATAGTCTTAGCTATCTTTTTAAATAAGAATCAAAGAAAGATCAATCTAAAGAAGATGGGAATAAGAAGAACGTGGATGGGAGAAAGGAAGACCTCCAATCTAGCCACTTCATCTCTTCCTATCATCATCAGAAGTGGTGCTCTATCTTCTCATGACTCCCTTCCCATACAATTTATAGAGGCATGACTGAGACACTCATCAAACATTATCTTTTGGATTCTATGGTGGCACTTGTCTTGCATAAGTTTTGTTTCATTGAAGCCAACAATTTGTGTTTGGAGTAGTAAGGTTCATGGATGCACCAACCCTCAACTTATGACAAAATTGCATATTTGTAAACTTGCATAGCCTTCCACGTCAAGTTGTTGCAACTATTTTTGGTGCTTGTGGGATGGTAGAAAATATGTTTTTCAATGGTTTTCCTAGTGATTTTGAGTTCCCTTCAGATTTCGAGGAGTGGAACCAGTTGAATCATTCATAGGCAAGTTCACTGTGATTCATGAGGATTTAGGTAAGCAAATGTATGCTGGGGAGAAGTTGGCCTCCTTGCGAATGAAGAATGTGTATTGGTATAATGCAACATACATCACTCCAACGACATCATCAAGCTATGGTTGTCTGCAAACCATTGCACCACCACAACTTCAAGACATGGATTGTAGCAACATGGACTCGAGGACATTTATCGTACAAGGACAAGATTGCAAAGGATGTGGACATGTCCATGAAGTTTGCATTTTGATCCAAATGGGCAAGGTTATCTTGGTTTATGCCTCTACATATTTTTGCTTCTTTATTTCAGAATATACATATGCATAGAACAAAAACTATGTGGTCCTGCAAGCATGTAGATGAAAATGCTCTTGAAGATTTACTTGGGATGAATTGAGGAACTAGGCTAGGCGACCAAAAGTGTAATGTGTTTCAATGTCACGAATGTAAAGACAATGTCGTTATTAGATACCATTTGTCACACCAAATGTTGTATTTAGCTTTTCAGTACATGCACTGGAAGAAAACAAATGGCCGGTGGCTTCCCCTAGACTCTAATGATGAAGACAATACATGGGTAAGTTTGTCTATTGATGTTAAAGAGGGAGATGTCAAGAATGTGAATGTCACATCGCAATGGACTCTAAGGGATGTGTGAGAACACCTATTGGTCATGAAGGATGGCATGTTAGAGTCCTTCTACTTTACCTTAAATGATGGTAAGATCAGCCGCCGTGTGGAGAAGTGCATGCATAGTGCCACTTTCATTCCTCCTGCAACTTTGAAGATTGCTAACAATGTGTTTGACTAGTGCAGCATTTAATTTTTTGTCTATCAAATCCTAGTTATTACTTCTTTGTTATTTTCCAAAAATCTGCTCCATTTTGCTCTTTTGCTAGATGAGTTATGAGCCCCCAATGGGATAGGGGCTACTGCTAGCCTCCAATCCTGGCTGACTTTCTAGCTTGCTCCAATCAACCTAGGGATCTAAGAAAAACCAACCTGGTTTGTTGTTTCTAGCCACCATTCTAAGCATGAAAATGACACTAGATGGCCATGATTCTTTGCACACAACTTAAACCCACATAGTTTAATACCTACACAAAGTATCATGCCTATCGATTACCATTTGCATGGCTATAAGAACACTGATGCATGCTTTTGAACGCTCATCTATAATGCATGGTAAAAAACTAGGAAATATCCATTCTAAGCCATGCAAATGACATTAGATGGACATGATACTTTCCACAAGCCTTTAACTCACCTATTTTAAGGCCTATGCAAAGTATCATTCCTCTATAAAATACCATTTCGATGGCTAGAAGCACACCAATGCATGTCTTTCAACACTCATGCATGATGCATGGCAAAAAACTAGGAAATATGAATTCCAAGCCATGAAATTGAAATCAAATGGCTGACATTTCCTAGTTTAAGGCTTGTGGAAAGAACCCTTCCCATCAACTGCCATTGCAATGGTGAGAAGAACACTGATGCATGTTTGTCAATGCTCATGTATGATGCACGGTGAAAAATTAGGAAATATCCATTCTAAGCCATGCAAATGTTATCACATAGCAATGATAATTTGCATAGCCTAAAACCAATTTATTTTAAGGCTTTTTCAAGTTATCACACCCATGCAATACAATTTGCATGGCTAGAAGCACACCAATGCATGTTTTTCAACGCTCATGCATGATGCATGGTGAGAAACTAGGAAATATCTATTTCAAGCCATGCAAATGACATCAGATTCACATCATACTTTCATAGGCCTTGAAATTACCTAGTTCAAATCCTATTAAAATTTTCATATCCATCAAATACCATTTTGGTGGCTAGAAGCACACCGATGCACGTAATGCTCATGCAAGGCAAAAAACTACGAAATATCCATTCCAAGCCATGAAAATGACTTCAAATGGCCATGATACTTTTTATAGGCCTTGGAACCACCTATTGTAAGACTTTGAAAATGTATCATGCCCATAAAATACCATTTTCATGGTTAAAATCACGCCGATGCATGTTTCTCAATTCTCATGCATGATGCATGGTGAAAAACTAGGAAATATCCATTCCGAGCCATGAAAATGACATAATATGGCCATGATACTTTGTAGAGGCTTGGAACTTGCCTAACTTAAGGAATATGCAAAGTACCATGCCCATTAAATATGATTTGCATGGTTAGAAGCACACTGATACATGTTTTTCAATGCTCATGCTCAACAACAACTGAAGAAACAAATTTTTTGGTAGCAAATGAATAAACAAATTTTGTGGTAGAGTAAGATAAAGATTGGACTCTCTAAATTCCAACATCTTGGAAATTTTTTCATCACTTGTTCATGTAGTCAATTTTAAAGTTCTTTGCCTAGAGTAGTACTCCAAAAGGAACGTTTATGTGTTTTTAGTCCTTACAATCTTTGTAAGTCACCTCTGGTCACCATATGATCTAGGCAATGTGATATGTGTTTGCCTCCATGGTACCTCTTATAGACATGAGAAACTAGAGCCTAAGATTAATCCTTGTACATGAAAGGGAAGTAACCATTTGAGGGGGATCTATCTCATTTTTGTAAGCCTTGCCATCTTGGGCATGCTTGCTAGCATGAGATCCTAGCCATAGATTTGTCCTTGACCATCATGAGATGGCATGTGAAACTATGTGACTAGATGTATCCTTGACATAGCATGAGGCGAACCCTTGAGGGGGGGTATGTTCATGATCAAGGGCTTGCTCTAAGGTGCATGTGTGCATCTAGTAGCAGTCAAAAGTTTGTTTGTGTGTGTGTGTGTGTGTGTAGTGAAGCATACGTAGTGGTATCTAGGACCATGACATAGGTGATGATGTAGTGGAAGGTGCCCTCTTCAAGAGAAGCCAATGATTCAAGAAGTATTTATGATGTAGGGCTTATTGGCTTTGATGTAGGAGAGGTGCCTATGATCTAGGACACCCTCTCTCCCACTCTATAAATGAGAGGCTTCTCTCAATAGAGCACACTTTTTGCTTCTTCTTGTGTTCTCATGTCTTGTCCTGATATATCTCTTCTCTCCCACCAATTCCCAACACTCCTTTGTCCTCCCACATGTGTCCATTTCATGCATGCTCCTCTTGCCTCATGCTCATGCATGCTCCTCCTCTTTCTTATCCTCCCTCTTGTTCACACATGTTCCTCTTCCCTCATGCTCACACCTAGTCCTCTGCTTGCTTCTCCTCCCTCCTAATCATGCATGGTCCTTCTCATCCCTCTGTTGAGATATCGAGCTCCACTCGCAATATGCCAGGGTGACCGTTGTGCATTTATGTCACCGACTTGTTAGCTGCAAATGCGGTTGGTACACCGCCCATGAATAATAGCTGGATGACAGCTATCCTTATCTACTCTAGTTCGTGGCTCAGTTAGTATGCCACCTTAGTTAGTTGAGTTTGGTTTGAGACCCACATATAGGGTTCTTTTATTTCTTTGTACGAGAGTTCTTTTGGCTTTCACAACTAAGAAGAGGAAAACTATTTTTAGCCTCCACCTTTGTGTGTATTCCCCCATTGTGTATGTGAGAAAGCCGCAAGTGAGACTCCTTCCCTCTCTCCCACTATCTTCACATGGTATCAGAGCCTGGTTCATGGTAAGGAGCTCAAGAAAGCAAACCAATTTCACAGTGTCCTGGTAAGAGGACCAGTGTTGCTTTCCTTTTCCGAGTTTGGGAGTAAATCTCTATAGGTAGCACAGCCAGAAGTGCAAGAGTGCACTGTCTCAGATTGAGAGGCCCTTCATGGTGTGGCAAGAGGGCAGTATAAGCTACGGGATTGGGCGAAGCCCTCGGTGACTTTATTTTTTTGAATCAAGGCCATTTCGGGGCCCGCTTTGAAGGCAGAAGTTCTTCGCAGGCATTCAAAAAAAGGCCCTATTTTTGCTGTGCGACCACTGCTCTGCTGGTCGATGAAAAGTTTCCGCAGAAATTGCATTGTATGCATGTAAGTAGAGATATTGGGAGTTGTAGAATCATGCTTGTTGCCTGTTGATGCAAAATCGTCACTAGGAAGTGACTGTGTGGTCAAACACCACTTTCATCAATTTTGCAGATCTGCCCGTGTGAGGTAAAAGCTGCGTTTTTTGTAGTAACAGAATATTTTGCAGTGTTCTGTAATGGCGTCTGATTCTCTTTCATAGATTGCCACTGAAAAGCTTGACAAGAATAACTTCCAGGCATGGAAGTTTAGAATGACGAATTTCCTTATGGGAAAAGGCTATTGGGAGTTCATTACAGGAAATGAAGAAGAACCAGTTCTTCCTAATGTTCCCAATCAACGTGAAATGTAGGCATTTAAAGGATGGCATGAGAGAGCCAGAAAATTTATGTACTGGCTATCATTCAGTATTTTGGATTCTATGATTGTGCATATTTAGGATGCAAGTACGCCAAAAGAGGCATGGGATATTTTGGCAAAAGTGTACAGCACAAATACGCAAGCCAGGAAAATGCAGCTCAAGTAGGAGTTGCACAATATGTAGAGAGAAAATATGAGCATCAATGACTACCACATGAAGGTGACGAAAATAGCAGATGCACTTGCTTCCATTGGGTCGCCAGTGGAAGATGATGATCTAGTTTCTATGACCTTGAATGGTCTAGGAAAGGATTATGCACAGTTCCAGACATCCATTGCCGTCCTGAAAAATTTCTTGATTTTAAAGAGTTGTTTGCTCTTCAAATTTCTGAAGAGTAGAGAAATGGGGGTGCATCTTCTTCAGGAGGAACTTCAAAAGAAACTGTCTTCTACTCAAATGCTCGAAGAGATAGAGGCAGAGGTAGAGGAGGCCGATCTGGAGGCCATGGTAGAAATTAGAATATGCAGCAAACTCAAGAAGACCAGTCATATGGAGGAGGATGTGGTAACTCTAGAGGCAGGGGGAGCCAAAGAGGCCATGGTGGATGGCAGAGAGGCCAAAATGCAAACAACAATGTTGAATGCTACTACTGTGGTAAAATGGGTCGTATGGCTAAGGACTGCTACAAAAAGCAGAATGACATTATGAATGGAAAATTGCAGCAAGACAATTATGCATCTTCTAGTAGACAGGGTGATGACAGAAATGAGCATCTATATATGGTGCAGCACATGACCAATTCTGTGACAACTGCAGGAAGAAAAAAATGATGTGTGGTATGTTGACTCAGCTGCGTTAAACCACATGACAGGTCATGCAGAATGGATGCAGGATCCAAGGAAAATGAAAAAACCAGGATTTGTGGAGACTGGCAATGATACTGCACATCCTATTATGCAGATTGGTAAAATTCCTTTGTCTATGCAGGATGGGAAAAAGAAATACCTGTCTAATGTATTTCATGTCCTGAACATCACCAAGAACCTGGTTTCTATTGGTCAAATGGTTGAGTAGGGCTTGCAGGTCAAATTTTAATCCTCATGGATGCTTTGTTGAGGATATGAAAAATAACGGTCGCTTGATAGCAAAAGGAAAGAAGGAGGGTAGGATGTTTACGTTGGATGTAGACATGCTTGAATTGAGTGCAGCAATGCTTGCACATGGGACTGGTGTAGTTGCAGATATTGATATCTGGCATAAACACATTGGTCATGTTAATATACAGCGACTTAAATCAATGCAAGCCCAAAATATTATTGCAGGATTGCCTAAATTCAAGGTTGAAGAAATGCATAAGGTTTGTGAAGCCTATCAATTTGGAAAATAGGCAAGGAAACCATTTCCTAGGCATGTTTAAGAGAGTAAAAAGCCATTGGAATTAATCCACTCTGATGTGTGGACTACTAAAGCTGCATCTATTGGAGGCTATCACTATTTTGTCACTTTTATTGATGACTACAGCAGAAAAGATTGGGTGTATTTTATGAAAAAGAAAAGTGAAGTGTTTGGGCACTTCAAAGCTTTTAAAGCTATGGTTGAAAAAGAAACAGGCCTGCAAATAAAATGCCTAAGGTCAGATGGAGGGGGAGAGTACCTCTCAAATGAGTTTGCAAGGTTCCTGCAGGAGCATGGCATAAAGTAGCAATATTCATGCAGTCATACCCCACAGTAAAATGGACTTGCAGAAAGGAAAAACAGGCATATTTGAGAGGTATCTCGGGCCATGCTGAATGAAAAAGATATACCAGATTATTATTGGGCTGAAGCAGTTGCTACAGCTGTTTACATAATGAGCAGGACTCCCACTGCTGCAATACATGGCATGACACTAGAGGAGATGTATACTGGTAGGAAACCAGATATTTCTCATTTGAAAATTTTTGGTTGCATTGCCTATGTTCATGTGCCAGATGAGTTGAGGTCCAAGTTGGATCCAAAAGCTGAGAAGTGCATTTTTATTGGTTATTCTCTGCAATAGAAAGGGTATAGATGCTATAACCCTTCTATTCATAAGTTTATAGTGAGTAGAGATGTTGTTTTTGATGAGATGAGCAACTAGTATAAACCAGTAAACGTGATGATTGATGTAGATGCACAAAATGGTAATGCCACATAGAATTCATAGCAGCAATCACAAAATATTAGTGGACCTACAGTGTCCTCTAGCAGGGGTTCACATACTTTGCCATGGACAGGCAGATTGAGATCAAGAGAATCTCCTCAAAGAAATGTAGATAGTGGTACACAGGTATCACAAAAAGGAAAAGAGAAGGTAGATCAGCCCATGTTTGATGTGAATGTAGGTCACTCTTACATGGATGGTGAATCCAGTGGCTCAGAACAAAGCATTGATGATGAGTTGGGTATTCCTTCTATTGTTACACCTAGTGTAAGGAAGACTAGGGATGTTTTGAGAGCACCTGGAAGTGAGCCTATTTTGTGTAGGTCTACCAAAGCTAGGTATCCAATGGATAGGCTGAAATATGATGGATTTACAACCATTCACTATGCCTATATGGTCAGCACAGAGGATGGGCCAGTTGTCATTTATTGTGACAACATGAGTAGTATACACTTGGCAAATAACCCAGTCTATCATGCTAGAACAAAGCACATTGAGGTGCATTATCACTATGTGTGGGTGAAGGTTTTACTAGGTCTCATTGATCTAGTTTATGTCAGCACAGAGGATCAGGTAGCTGACATATTCACGGAGGCATTGGGCACAGAGAAGCTGTGCAAGTTCAGAGACCTGCTTGGTGTGCAGGAATTGGGATTGAGCTCAAGGGGCAGGGTTGAGATATCGAGCTCCACTCGCGATATGCCAGGGTGACCGTTATGCATTTATGTCACCGACTTGTTAGCTGCAAATGCAGTTGGTACACCATCCACGAATAATAGCTAGATGATAGCTATCCTTGTCTACTCTAGTTCGTGGCTCAGTTAGTATGCCACCTTAGTTAGTTGAGTTTGGTTTGAGACCCACATATAGGATTCTTCTATTTCTTTGTATAAGAGTTCTTTTGGCTTTCACAACTAAGAAGAGGAAAACTATTTTTAGCCTCCACCTTTTTGTGTATTCCCCCATTGTGTATGTGAGAAAGCCGCAAGTGAGACTCCTTCCCTCTCTCCCACTATCTTCACACCCTCTTCATCCATGACACACCTTCTACCATGATCTTTGTTTGCAAGAAAAGAATAATCTTGAACCACTGGAGGTGCTCTAAAGAGGAGAATATGAGCTAAAAGGTTAACTCCCTAGTGTTTCAATGAAATTTCTTACTTTGGATAATCCACAGTGGTTCATTGTTTATGGTAAGGTTTTATTTTCTCGTCTTTTAGGAACTTCATGGAGGATGAGATGAAAATAGTGGGCATAGATTATATTGACTCTTCATACCTAAAGTCACAAAGTCATGCATGAGCAAGTTGTTGAAGAGGCAATGCAGGACTTGAAGGGAATGGTGATGCAAAGGAGATGCTTGGAGCTCGTGATGCTACTGATGTAAATCTTGAAGCTCAACACCTTTGTCTCTATAAAGCAACATAGAAGTTGATTCAAGAAGAAGAATTCACATAATATTCAAATTTAAATTTCTAAAATGATGTTTCTTCATGTGTGCAACATCATATTCTCTACGTGCATGGACCATTGTTGTATGGAATGTATCCATTTGGGAACAAGATGGAATGGGGAATCTATCCATTTTGGAATAAGAAGGCATGAAGAATTCACACTATTGACCCAAGTTAGCCTATGTGATCCATTCCAATGGTTGTACATGAGATTATAAAAAATTACACGTTGAATGTGAGATTCCAAATAGCATGGTTGTGTTTGTAAGGACTTACTTAAGGATTTAAAGACCCTATTTTTGAGGTATTAGAGCTAAAAGAATAAGAGAAATAGGCTATGAAGCCTCTTTGAAATACAAACAACTATTTCTAATAATTCTTTTAGCTAAAAAATTTCCTATATCTATGTCCAAATGTTGAATCTTTTGTTATGGCTATTTTAATCATTTGTTGTTTTTGATATTGCATATTTTTTTATATCATATTCCACACAAAAGATATATCACATTTTGATGTAACTTACAAGTTAATAAAATGTTGTTGTTTGCCAAGTTTGGCCATTCCAATAACCATTTTTGACATATGAAGAAGGGATTTGACCGTGGCACTTAAGGTAACATTGATAAGATGGAGTGTTACAAAACACCAAAATTTGAGCTTCCCCTACATCACCTTCTAAAGGATTAATGCATTTTATCTTTTCTATGAATAAATATGGATTTTGAAGGGTTAGATGAAGGAATTTGACAACTCCAGCCATTTCATTATGCATTTCTGGCAAATCTAGAAGGAATTTGACCATAGTACAAAAGGCAAAGTTGATCGAGATGTCATGGGGTGTCCAAAAATGCAAAAACCTGCCACAACATGAATTGGAGGGTGTCAAGGGAAAAATTCGTGCTGTGGTAGGTTTTGGCATTTTTAGACACCCCATGATGCTCCCCACCAATTGTGCCTTCTGTGCCAAAGTCAAATTCCATCTAGATTTGCCAAAAATGGACATTGGAATGGCCAAAATTATCAAATTCCTTCATCTACCAAGAGAGTTTAACATGGGAAAGGGTAATCAACCTCTAGAGAAGGTTTCCCAATTTTTTTGACAAGGACATAAACCATTATTAAGTGGAATGGAATGTTATAATGATGGAATCCTTGGCTCAGTTTTGGTGAGGCAGGAAACTGAAGGGCTTGATAGTGCTTGCATCAAAGAGAGATTGAGAGTCTAGTTCTAGAAGCAATCCTAAACCTATGCAATAAGAAGGACTACTATGCTAAGGCCTACAGGGAATAGGAGTACTAAGGTTCATAAAGGACACATGGAACTCAAGTAATCCCCATGTGGCAAGCACTGGGTTCAAGGGTGGGGTTAAAGAGATAAAGCTCATCCAGGAAGGAGGTGGAAACCTCATGGCACAACACTAAAGAGAGCTGATGACACACACTGATCCTGCGACTGGGTGGCAAATTATGGGAGATCCCTCCTTGTTTGCAATATTTGTTTCATGGCCCATTAAATTTCCTTTATGTTATAAATAGGAAGCATTGCAATTTCCTTTTTAATATGTTAAACAATCACTTCTATTGTTAAATAGTTTAATTTTAAAGATTTTCAAAGTTTTTGTTTTAGTTACCTATCTCCAACCCACATTCACAATGAGTATCTTCTCCTTCCTTCTTTTTATTCTCATTGGTTTTATCCTTTTATGTTAAATAAATAATATAAACAATAACTCTTACCCTCATGGGTAGGAGTAGGATATGTCCTATCTTTTCCTGATGCAAGCATTATAATGAGGTGCTAATTCTTTATGTTCCCTTTCTGCCCATGAGCTTGGAAATTCACTCTAGCTTAGTACATTTGTCCAAAAGCTTCTTTTCATGGTTATGCTTTTGCTAAGTCTCTTGGTTGACTATTGGTTCATATTCCTAACTATGATAACAAGGAGTTGGGGTCTAGGACATCTGTAGTCTCAAGCTAGAATTTGTGTGTATTCTAACATCACCTTCTCTTGGATGGATGCAAGTAATGGTCCTCGACATTAGAATACATTTCTAGTACAACTACCAATAATATCGGTACCTTCAACGCTCTCTTTACCTCTTCAACCAATATAGAGTAACTTACTAAAAATACATATTAAAAATGAGAAAAACACATCATCTATCAGTAGTATACCTATCTGAAGAGGCACTTGCACACTTAATAATATCACCCCTTCTTATGCACCCAGAAACTGATCGATCTATCTACAATCTAACAGATGGTCCAGCTGCATTATGTCTTGCTGAGGAACTTGATAGAATTCCTTTTTCATAAGCTTCAATGATCTCACACATTTCTTTAAATTAATGTACATGATATCCACATCCTCTTCTTTTGTTGCCATCATTGTAATCGCTTCATTTTCTTCTACCTTTAGATTACCAACCTATACCATGACATGCACGTGTTTAAAACCTTAAAAAGTGCCATAATGACAACAAAAAATAAATCAAGTCAGAATGAGCATGCCAAATACCAATCATGTATGTGAGCATTGCATCAATCCTCCAAGCATAGGAGTGTACACTCTTTAGAAGGGAGCTTCTCGGTGGAAGACCCAAGAAGGAACATTATATGGTCAATAAGTTGGTGTGTGAGATGCTTATGCTCATATAGTTCTTGCACATGATTAAATGAAAGCATTTCTCTTTCAAAATAGCTTCTTTTAAATAGCCACAATGACATTTGAAAGTAAACACATTCAATGCAATCATTTAAAAAGCATCATTGTATCTTGTTGAGATAAGATACCCACGACTAAAAATCTCTAGATTTGATGAGAAAGTAGACATCTCATAAAAAACCTCTAGTCAAGCTTTGGTACTATTGTAACTATATACATTGTATACCAAAAGAAAGCAACACGAAGGTTGTGCTAAACAAAGCTGCAAACAGCATATCAATGCATGGCAAGGAAGGCCTATTTTGGCTCTCGAAAACCAAAGTCCCTCTGATTCCTACAATGGGACTCCTAAGATCTCTACCCAATCTTCTTAAACATGGGAGTAGGCATGTCACTACAGATGCTAGACCACTATGTCGAGGAGCTAGAAGTTCTATACTTGCTTCATGGACCTCCGGAAGGCTTTTGACATAGTCCCACGAACTCGCTTGATTAGGAGACTACAGGAGCTGCATCTCCTAGAGATCATGATCTGGGGTGTGATGAGTTTATATGTGTCCGTCAGAGGGTAGGTCCACACTCTTGGAGGGCTATCAGACTTGGTTGAGAGCACTATCGCAATGCATTGTACAGATACTTGCTGTGGCTTCGAATTCCAAGCATAAACTAGATGGAGATAGAGTAACTTATCAAGTAAATGCAATTCAACATGCAAAGTACACACATGTACCCATTCCAATGGAATTGGTAGAATGGGTTCCCACTTAGGATCCTTTTTGTGATGATCAGGGGCTACACTTTGGTTGCAAGAAAGGATGCCATTTTCCCACTGTAGGCTTCCCTTTTGCATCTTCTGAGAGTGGGTGCAATACAAGCATGTCCATTTTGCATCTGCACGTGTATCACAACCATACAAGCACTTGAGGGTCTTTAAATCACTAGCTAGATGCTATTCAACTTGAAACGTTCCATGCCCATCCACTATTAATGTTTGCCCTGCCTCTTGTCTTCAAATAATCGACAAGATGCCGGTTCTCTCCAAAACCCATTTCAATGTCTCGTGGCACTCCTTTGGGGTCTCAAAGAATGCAATCCACCATATGTCCTCAGATTGGACTAAGAAACCTTGCTCAACTTCCTCATCCTCTTGAGCAAAACACAAGGTGTCATTCATAATAAAAATGCTCACCCTCTCTAGCTTGTGCTCTTTTACCAAACTGAGCTTCATCCATTTTTATAATAAATACTAACTTGCCATCTACACAATGAAAGAGAAATGCAGTAAGGATATAGAAATGAGAAGAAATAAAGTTGAATGTGAAGAGGGAATGTCTCTTACCTTCTTCTCTCATCCCATAGAATTTGACCATGGCTCTTTGCAAATTCTCTACATCCACGTAAACATTATTGAAAGCATTCATCTCAAATGTTTGGATGCCAGATTTCTTTTTACTCTTCCAAGTCATTGTGCCACTTACACAATGGTATCCTCCAAGCTTTCTCTAGCACATTGGTTTGTTTCTTGACGTGCAAGCCTTATAGACCATGGTGTTGGCAATGGCATTGTAGATATCTTATACTTTTCCTCCATAGCAGACTTGAAAATTTTAAAAACAGAGTTGTACGCTTCATGACTTACACCAGGAGCATCATAAGCTCCAAGCACCTCCTTTGCATGAGCCCCTTAAAGTCCTTCATCACCTCTCTAGCAACTTGTTCACGTAGCCCTTTTTGTCTAGGGTCCTTCAACACTTCAATGACATGACTTCACTTTATTAAACTTATTAGAACATATGAAGGATCGCTATCATCCATTTCCATTGTCCCCATCACATCCTCCATGAAATTCCTAAAGTAGAGTACAAATGAAACAATGCAACACCACAAATATTTTGGAGTAAGAAATTTCATTGAAAATTTGGGGAACTAACCTTGCAGCCCTTACTCTCCTCTTTTGGGTACCACTATTGGTTGACAATGCATCCATAGATTGCAATTGTCTTTTCCTCTCCTTCAGTCCCAAAGGTGTTCCCTTCAATTTTTGTACGCGTTCTATCGACTTCTCTCGTTCCTTCTCCACAGCATGTTGAACTTGGCCATAGATAGACCTTTCCAAATCTTTTTTGCTTTTAGCAAGCTTTTGGATTGATTCTTCCAATTCCTGTCATTCCAAATCCAATGCACATGCTTTGTCACACTAAGTTCTTTGTTTTGCAATTGGAGATCCTGTATACTACTATGCATTGCCGCAATAGTAATATTGCCCGAATGTGCAAGTTCTTCTGCTTGGGATCTCTGCACCTCGCTTGCTTGCATAGCCAATGTCTGAGAATGGTTCAATCAATTGCAATAACGAAGCAATCCAGCATGTCCATTGCCAACAAACCAAACAACATCATGCACTGTATGAAAAGGAGGACTCTTTTGGGTGGCCAGTTGTAAAGGATACAAGTTTCCATCCATCAAAAGGTCAAGATACTTCTTCCCTTGCAATCGAAGACTATGGAGCACACTTTGAGGAGCTCCACTATATCCCAAACGACGTGTGCTTTCATATTCTGCCTCCACTTGTACGTTCACATGGTACTTGTTGGATATGTCCTTGAATAGTGCCATGAGTACTCAAAGAGAGGTATCAGTGATGCAGGCTAAAATGTAGGGGAGAGCTGGCAAAGATGGAGCAGTGAGAGGGAGAGAGTAGCAAGGAAGAGGGAGGAGGAGAAGCACATCAGGGCAAGAGGAAGAGGAGGAGGAGAGTAGGGCAACAGGTGTAGAAGGGAGGGAAGGAGCTACTACTACAGAAGGGAGGAGGAGGGGAGAGATGCTACAGGAAGGAGGAGGAGGGGAGAGATTGTGCAGGAGGGAGGAGCAGAGGAGAGGGAGTAGGGCAGCTAGAGAAGGAGGGGAGAGGAAGGAGCTACTGCTGCAGAACAGAGGAGGAGGGGAGAGATGCTATAGGAGGGAGGAGGAGGGGAGAGGGAGGAGGGAGGAGGAGGAGCAAGACAGAGGAGGGGAGAGGAGGGGAGAGGAGGAGGGAGGGAGAGGGAGAGGGAGAGGGAGGAGGAGGGAGGGAGGTGGAGGGAGGGAGGGAGGGAGGAGGGAGGGAGGGAGGGAGGAGGGGGAGGGAGAGAGAGAGAGGGAGGGAGGGAGGGAGGGAGGGAGGGAGATTCAAATTTTGAAATTAAAATTTCAAAAAGTGGCCCCCTCCCCTCATTGATGGGGGGAGAGGTGGGCTCAAATGTGGGCTTAACCCACCTAGGTTGGGCTGGTTAGGCCTCTTTGGGACCCTACAAGCCCCTTGCATTATCCCACTACGAATTCCCTAATCCATTCCTTATGAGGCCCTTTTGAGACCCCAATTCTCCCCTAATGCGTTGGATCAACTATTATGAGGATGTAGCAGATCACAAAACTCCACTTTGTCAACCATTGGATGGATGATTGTGCATCTACACAACTCAAAATTTCTAATATTTACTAAAATAAAGATTATGAATTCAGGATACATCCTAGAACCCATTGACTAGGCAGTGACTGCTTCCATCTATTAAGTCCAAAATGGCCAATGCTTTGAAGACACATGAAAGGTTCACGTATCAAGTGATGGAACACTTGTATTATCAAGAGAATCATCACACGTTCTTAAATAAGAAATTCTTGAGGATGGAAAAGAAAATAGGAAGAGCATAAAAGGCTTGGTGATCGGAGTCTAATGCTACCAGCTACATGACCCCAGTCTAGCTATAACAAGGATTGGAACGCTGTGAAGATAGGTTATAAGAAGCTATGAGTATAGGCTATTGTCTAGAGCAAGCAAAATAAAAATAGAGTAGTGGATAAATTTCTACAATTCATATTGGGTTGAGTTGAGCAAAGTATATGAAGATACATACTATGTGGAAATTATCATAAAGAAAAGTAAACAAAAACAAGAAGCATTGATCAATTGAAATAGTTGGGTACCAATAAACCATGGGAATGAATAACTTCTTCAATAAGGCAATGCAATGGTTGTAACAACAACCGCAAATGGATAAGATGAGAACCATGCTAAGCAAAAACATGAACATCATCAATATCTACCACAGAGTTGATTAACCAATTAATCACTACACATTGTTCAAATGGAAGAGACGAGAACCATGCTAAGCAACAACATGAACATCATCAATATCTACCATAGAGATGCCGATTAACAAATTGGTTACTTCAATGTTCAAAAGCACATTTTCCATATGCGGGATCTCTTACAACAACAATAGAGGCACATGAGAGGGAGAAGGAGAGGGATAGAGCAGCTCCAACAGAGGCACAAAATAGGGAGAAGGAGAGGGACAGAGCAACAGCAAAATAGAGGCACAGGAGAGGGAGAAGGAGAGGGACAGAGTAGCTCCAATAGAGGCACAAAAGAGAGAGAGAGAGAGAGAGAGAGAGAGAGAGAGAGAGAGAGAGAGAGAGAGAGAGAGAGAGAGAGAGAGAGAGAGAGAGAGGAGCTGCAACAAGTAGGCCAGAGTAGGAGGGAGCAAAGAAAGAAGAGGGGAGAGGAAAAATGCGTGGGATTTGGTTCAAATGGAGTGATTTGGCAGGTTGGACTAGAACAGTGGGGGGCAGAGGCCCTAGAAAGAGGGAGGGGAGAAAGAAAATTTGCCAAAAGAGCCCTACCATCCCATTGAAGGCAGCTTTGGGCTCATGTGGGGGAGGTGCACCTAGTAGGAGGGTCAAACATGGGTTAAGAGGGGGGGGATGGTTTGGGTGGTCCCTAGTGTAAGGGGAGCAACCAATAGGGGCTCTCTGCAGGCCTGCCCACGCTCCACCTCAACATACCATTGCCCCACACCTTCTAGCACTCTCATTGGTACACCTCAAATCACTCTCTAATCCCTTAAAATTAGGAAACACTAATTGGAGGCCCTTTTGAGACCCCAATTCTCCCCTAATGGAGGTAAGGAAGAAAAATGGTCGAGGTAATAAATAGGAGCAAAACTTTCGGATTGGAAACACCAAAGAGAGAGCTTGCTGCTCCATTTCTTCATACCTTGTTTCCACCTCTGTAAGCTATCGGCTAGCATAATATATGGGTTGCTTTCTACCTGCCTCTTCTTTTTGTAGCAATACAGCACCAACTGAATGCAAAGATACACTTGGATTTACATAAAAGTCTTGAGACCAATTAGGGGGCTTCAATATTGTGCCCTTACTCATGGCCTCCTTAAGTTGATGAAAAGACTCTTGTTGCTCCACACCCCATTGGAAAGAAACTCCTTTTCTTGTCAACAAGTTCATGGGATGCACTATCTCTGTGAAATCATCACAAAAGCGTTGATAATACTTGCTTTTTCCTAGAATTCTACAAACACTAGTGACACTCTCAGGACTTGGCAATGCCATGATTGCTTGAACCTTGTCAGGATCCATTTGCAGGCCTTCTTCAGACACAATATGCCCCATCAAGACTACTTTTGTTTGATCCAAATGACACTTGCTAGGATTTAGACACCCTTTTACTGCATCAATCCTAGATAAGGCCATCTTTAACTTCTCCATGTGATCTATGCGCCGAGAATAAATGCAAAAATCATCCAAAAACATCCTTATAAACTTTCACAAGTAAGGCTCAAGGACTTGACTCATGAACCTTTGAAATGTAGTTGGTGCATTGGTCAACCTGAAAGGCATGACTCTATAAGCGAAAAATCCCCAAGGTGTGACAAATGATGTCTTCTTTTGATCTTCCTCCCGAATGCGAATTTGAAAGTACCCAGAATACCATCACATACAGAATAAATCTCATGCCCTGCTACTTGGTCTAGTATTTCATCTTGGAATGGCAAAGGAAAATGATCCCTCTTAGTGCATGCATTCAAAGAAAGTCCACACAAACCTGCCACTTATTTCCTTTCTTTGGTGTGATAACTACAGGAGATATCCATTTTGAATCATCAACAAGAAAGATAAATCCTCCCTCAAGAAGTTGTGTTACCTCTTTCTTTAGTGCCTCATCTTGGATCACTCCCAATTGCCTTAAGCATTGCACAATTGGCTTGCTTTCTGGCTTCAACTCAATCTTGTGCTTCACAAGAGATACTAGTCAAACTTGTGAATAGCTTGTTGCAAAGAGATATGGAAAATCATCTAACATATCCAAGTACTGGAGCTTCTCACTACTTGATAGAGAATCACTAAGAAGCTCTTCATTGCATTGTTGTCGTTTAGTGTGCTCCACATCCTCCACATGAAGTGTCTCTACAAGATCTTCTTGTACCACCACCTTGTGCCCTCCTGACTCATCCCGATCAACACCAAGACAAAGACCAAAGGCCACTCCTTCCACCTCACCCTCTAAGCTGGTCTCCTTGGAGCTACACCCTATCTCTTCTTCTTTATCGGTTTTGAACTCTCTGATGTTGAAGATTACTCCTTGACAACTTCCTTTTTGTGCCTTCTAATGTTGTAGCATGCCTTCTTATCATTTTCCTACAAAATCAATTCTCCAGTATCCCACTTTTGAATAGCCTTCACCTTGTGTAGCTAGGGCCTTCCCAAAATCAATGGATAGGCACGTGCATTTGGCTTAGTAGGGATCACCTAAAGAATAGTCGGTACATGAATTCCACATACATCCACTTCTAGATTGTTTACAACTCGCAAGGTCTTTACCCTATTGTTGGTAGCCAATTTGATGCGATAAGAAGAGGTAGTACTAGAGTATTTTAAATCAACATCTATCATGATCTTCTCACTCATGACATTAATCGATGCACCTCCATCAATGTACACATTAGAAATCACTTGACCATCAATCATCACATCAACCACAGGTACATCATCACCAACATCTATATCTACCTTTTGAACAAGAGGAATGTACCTTTTCTTCTTTTTCTTCTTTGACACTCTTGTGCTTGCTAGCTTTCCCCATTCCTTCTGTAAATTTGGAGACAAAGCAAGTAATTGAGCAAAGGTGATATGAGCTTTCTTTTCTTTAAGGTCGGACAACAAGTCATAGCTTCCAATGCCTTGTCCTAAAGGAAAGTCCGACTGACTAATTCTCCTTCTAGATGCCTTCTTTTTCTTACTATGGCATTCCTCTTCCTAATGTTCCTCATCTACTTCTTCCTTGCTTTCTTCTTCTTCTTTTACTTTACCATGCCCCCGTCTAGCCTTCAGTAGCTCTCTTTTCTCATCCCCTGAAGAAGCTTCTAACAAGGATACTTGTTTTTCTTCTTTGTTTCTCAATTTAGAACACTCGGGGTGATAGTGACCTTTTTCATTACATTCATAACAACAAGTGACCCCACCCTTATCTCGAGGCCTATCCTCACTCTTTGGTGCTCTAGGTTGTTGTGCATTAACCAAATGCAATTTCAAATCAGCAAACTCTGCCATCAATTGGGAGATATTATGATCTAATTCAGAGGACTTTGGTACCTGAGGAGTGCCCATTACATCCACCTTAGAAGTTAAAGCTATTGTAGACCTAAAAGAGGATTTGATTTTTAGAGAAGCTTCTTTCTTGGTTGCAATGCAAAGTGCCTCCACGTATGTCATTGGATCTTTATGTAACGATAGTGGGAGAGAAGGAAGGAGTCTCACTTGCAGCTTTCTCACATACATAATGGGGGAATACACACAAAGGTGAAGGCTAAAAATAGTTTTCCTCTTCTTAGTTGTGAAAGCCAAAAGAACTCTAGTACAAAGAAATAGAAGAACCCTATATGTGGGTCTCAAACCAAACTCAGCTAACTAAGGTGGCATACTAACTGAGCCACAAACTAGACTACATAAGGATAGCTGTCATCCAGCTATTATTCATGGGCGGTGTAACAACCGCATCTGCAGCTAACAAGTCGGTGACATAAATGCACAATGGTCACCCTGGCATATCACGAGTGGAGCTCGATATCTCAACACTCCCCCTCGAGCTCAATCCCAATTCCTGCACACCAAGTAGGTCTTTGAACTGATTCCTCTTGACTCCACACTCCTCCACATGCCTTCCACATGCTTGGCATGTGTCGTCTCTTATATTATTGGAACACATGGACATGAGCCCACCTCTTTATATGACTCACTCTTTCTATTTTCTAAAAACCCCATAATATCCCATACACAAATAACTCTCACCCCATACCAAGGTATTTATCATTCATACACATGGTATTTAGAATGACCCATTCCACTCATCCTCTCAATCCCATGAAATATCTTAGAAAATAGAAATAAATGATAGTCGCTAGGCTATCACTTGATACTCAAACTCTTATCAAACATAGAGAAAAATAATACCGATGCCAAATTAAAAATATCAATTTTTGGTGTCACAATATACAATTATACCATAGCTTCTATTGGTGGTTGGACCCATCTGCTCCCTTCTCTCACTTTAGCTTGCAATCACGTGCAACTCCTTGACTCCCTATGGATGCTTTCCAAGAACTATGCCTTCTATTCTTTGATACAATTTGAATTGCTTTTGCAAGTTCTGATGCCTTTGCCTTTTCAGACTTCAAAGTCCTTCCTAGTAAACATCTAAAAAACTAGTCAAACATCTCATGTAATGCATTGCTGCGAGTGACACCACCACCATGCCTTGAGTTCTTGAAGTAGGCTGCGTTGGATCTATAGTGCAACTTCTCTATGCCTTGTGTATTCCAAATGGACAAAGGGCCCCAATTTTGTACAAACCATGGTCCGTGTGCATAGAGAATATGCTACAAACATGATGAGAATCATTTTAGCAAAACAAAAACTATTTATAAAGCAAGTGCTAAATATTACGATGGTGCCAAGATTTGGTGCCAAGATTACCATGTAATGTGTAATGTGTGACTCCCCCATGCATAAACTCTTTCACAGCCATCCTGAACCTTTCATAATACATCTCATTGATTTGAACCTGGTGAAGCAATTTTATCAATGCATCTACCTTTTTCCATACTCTAGCTCTCAAAGTTGCTACTTAAGGATGATAAGCCTTATTGGTCATGCATTCACACAATGCTTTCCAGTATTCCCACCCAAACTTCTTTGAGACAATGTCTGTTTGTCTTTATCGAGATTGTGGTTTGATAGAAATCTCCTTGCCTTCCCTCCACCCATGGACATTTTTGTAGGAAGATTCTATGTTGCCTCATACATTTTCTTATCCTCCTTAAGTTTGACATGTCCTCCATGGAATCCCATCTCTGATAGCAACTTCTCAACTTCTGCAATGCACCGTGCAGATACTTCTTATGGAATTAAATCCAAGCATAAACAAGATGCAAATACAACAACTTATCAAGTACGCATAGTTCTGCATGTAAAGTACATATGTGTACTCTCTCAAGTGGGATGGGCAAGATGGGATCCCACTTTGGATCCTTCTTGTCACAATTGGGAGCTTGCATTTGGCTACAAGATAGAATGCCATTCTCCCATTGTAAGCCAGCCTTTTGCTTATGTTGTGAACACATGCAATAAAGGCATGTGTTCATTGCATTTGCCCCTATATCACAACCATGTAAGCACTTGAGGGTTTTCAAATCACCAGTAAGATGCCATTCAACTCAAAATGTTCCATGGCCATTGACTGTTAATGTTTGCCCTTCCTCTTGTCTTCGGATCATCGATGGGATTCTTATTCTATCTAGAACCCACTTCAACCATTGCCTGTTGCAGTTTGTCAACATCTAAGTAGACATTCTTGAAAACATTCATCTTAAATGTTTACATGCCATATTTCTTTTTACTCTTCCAAGTCATTGTGCTCCTTACACAATGGTACCCTCTAAGCATTTCTCTTGCACAACATTGGTTTATTTCTCGCCGTGCATGTCTCATAGACCAAGGTGTGGGTAGGGGCACTGTAGACTTATTACACTTTCCCAAAATAGCAGACTTAAAAATTTTGAAAACAGATGTGTAAGCTTCACGACTTACACTGGCAGTATCACAAGCTGCAAGCATCTCCTTTGCATCCACAATATCCTTGAAGTCCTTCATCAACTCTTCAGCAACTTGCACATGTAGGTGCTTGTGTCTTGGGTCCCTTAGTATCCCAATGACATTGCTTGACTTTAATAAACTAGCTAGAGCATATGAACAGTCAATATCATCCCCATCCGTTCTTTCCATCACATCTTCCATGAAGTTCCTAAAGAAGAACACAAGAAAAACTTAGTCACAAACAGTGTAGCACAAAAGAGCGTAATTTCATTGGAACATTTGACAACCAGCCTTGTAGCCCGGACTCTCCTCTTTCTAGCACCACCAGTGGGTGCCAATGCATCTATGTTATGTAAGTACCTTCTTTTCCTCTCCTTTAATCCTAAAGGTTTTTCTTTCATCTTTTGCACTCATTCTTCTGCCTTCTCTCGTTCCTTCTCTACGGCTCAGTGAGCTTGATTGTATATAGATCTTTCCAAGCCTTTTTTGGACTCAGCTAGCTTATAGAGTGACTCTTCTACTAATTTATGTCGCTCCAAGTCCAATGCTTTGGCTTTATCATGAAGATCTTGGTTCTTCCTTTAAAGATCCTACATAGAGTTATGCATTGAAATAATGGTGCTATTGCCTAAATGTGCTAGCATCTTTGCTTGGCCTTTGCGCATCTTTCTTGCTTGCATAGCCATTGATTGAGCATTGTTTAACCGATTGCAATAACCAAGCAACCCCGCATGTCCATTTCCAAAAAACTGAACTAGCTCATGCATTAGGATCTAAAGGATACAAGGATCCTTCTACCCAAAGGTTGAGATGCTTCTTTCCTTGAAAGAAGACTGTGGATTTTGGAAGCTTCCCTCAATCCTAGACTACGTGTGCTTGCATATTCAGCCTTCAGCTCTAAGTGAACCTAGTACTTGTTGGAGATGTCCTCGAATGGTGCCATGAGTAAAGGAGTGTAGAGAAGGAGGTGCAGAAATGTAGGCTTGAAGGAGTAGCACGCAAGAAGAGGGAGGGTGAGGAGGAGGAGGGATGGGGGAGGGAGGACCAGTAATGAAGAGGAGGAAAGGGGGGTAGACCAACAGGTGTGGAGAGTGAGGAGGAGTAGGCATGGAGGAGGAGGGAGGGAGGAGGGAGGAGTAGGAGGGAGGGGGGATGAGGAGCAGCAATGGAGGAGGAGGGAGGGGGAGGGAGGCATGGAGGAGGGAGGGAGGGGCAGGGCAGGAGTAGCCATGGATGAGGGAGGGAGGGAGGGGGAGGAGGAGGAAGGGGGATGAGGGAGTGAGGAGGGGGAGGGGGAGGGGGAGGAGGGGGAGGGGGAGGAGGGAGGGAGGGGGAGGAGGGAGTGAGGAGGGGGAGTGAGGGAGGGGGAGGGAGGAGGGGAAGGGAGGGAGGGAGGAGAGAGAAGGAGGGAAGGAATTCAAATTTTGAATTTTGAATTTTGAATTTTTTGGTTCCCACCTAGGAGTAAGAGTTGTGTAATAGGTGGGGTCACTTTTGGAATTAACCCACCTAGGTGAGGGGGGGTTAGGAATTTTGGGACCTACCTTGGCCTTTTCATTAGGACTAATCCATTTCTTAATCCATTCCTTATGAGGCCCTTTTGAGACCCCAATTGTGTGAGAGGTGTAAGAGGCAGGGTCACTTTTGGGCTTAACCCACCTAGGTGAGGGGGGGTTAGGACTTTTTGGGACCTACCTCGCCCTTCAAGCCTGAATCTAGTTACTTGCCTTCAAATATGATGGTGGTATATAGAGGACTTTTCCTTGTATATGGCCCCAATCAGCAGGATGAAGAGATATTAGTGTCTTATTCAATCTCAAATTGCCTCATTTCATGCCTATCTAGTGGAATCGATTCTCCCTAGCACAAGATGATAAGCCATGCCTACCTGACATGGGTTGCCCGCCACAATTAGTGAGGCATCATCTCGTGGTATCCAGTGGTGTGTCTCTAGAAAGAGTAGGAAGGGAGGTTGTTTTGGACCAGATGTAGATGAAATGGTGGAGGTTGCCTTTGGCCACTTATTCACACGTGTCACCATTTCTCCACCCCTCACTCCACCACCCCTTGCTCCACCACCCCTAGCTACACCCCTTTCCCTAGGAAGAGTAGGAGGAATGCTTGTTGTGTTTTAAGGGAAAGTGTAGATGTAGATGAATTTGTATATTCCTAGCTCCCTACTTACAATGAGACGTAGCTTGCCACATTGGCCCCTTGCCCACCTACTCCACCACCCCTTTCCCCACTCTCGCTCCATCCCTACTCGATCCGCCACCCCACTCTCCACTGCCACTCCCAGTAGCAGGTCAAGCTTTAGGTTGGGTTCTCTTGTGCCTAAGGAACTTCACTACCAGTTCCCAAGGGTATATGGAAATAATAGAACAATAGAATAATATAATGAAGGATCCTCTCATAGTGGCACTTAATGAGAGATTTCCAAACAAGTTTGATGAAGAGTACATGAAAAGTCGCATGGGTCTTGTACTCCAATGTTGTAGGAGGACGGAGATAAGAGATAGGCTCAAGGATGGAAAGGGTAGGCCGTTGTGGGTGCATACAGAGGATTGGAAGCTTGCCAAGAAATAAAGAGCTCATAAAATGCTAGATAACTGGGTGAATTAAAAGAGGGTGGGGAGGAGATGTCTCAACACTATAGGTGCTTCACACCTCAAAAGCAATGGAAGGGACGGCCAAGAGGTATGGGTGGTAAGGTTATTTCTCTTATGATTTATTATTCTATTTTTTTACTTATCCATATATGGCACTTCATCTTACTCCCTTAGTTTCATTCCACAAAAATTTGTGATTGGATGACGTCCTATAAATGAGGAGTACAGACACGCATTTTGAAATAATTGCAAGTGAAGGATAAATACATTTTCTATCAAAGTATAAAAGCTTACATCAATAAAGGCACGATTGAGAAGGTTCTCACCATCCCTTCTAATTCGAGTCCTCCCTACTCTTTGCAAGCTGTCATCACACTCCAATTAATGGATTGCCATCGATCCTCCAGAAAATGTCTCTAACAACTTTGTTTAATTTTCTCAATGCATTCTTTAATATTGGAAAATTTTACATCACATAAACTACCATAGAGGTCAATACATGTCTAGCAAATATTATTCTCCCTCCCAAATATAGCCTAAAATTCTCCAACATAGCAAATTTAGCTTTGATCATTTCTCTCGTGCTCCAACCAAACTTCTCCTTTAAATTTATTATAAAATCGATAGGCAATCCAAATATTTGATAACTTCCCTAGATGTAATCCATCTAAAGGAAAATGCCATAGTCCATGCAGCCATCTCATCCTAGCCTCTAACCATATAGCAGTTGTCTTTCCTTGTTTGATTCTGGAGTTTGAAACCACTACAAAATTTTCAAATTTAGACAATAAATTTCTCTTGTCTCCTCCTCTCCAAGTACAATACTAGTTTTATCATGGGTAAAAGATTGAGTGCACATACAAAATCCATTAGGTGAAGGCATTCCCCTTATGCTTCCTTGATTCAAGAAAAAGAGGCTTCGTGACAATATCAAATAGTAGAGGACCCAGGGGGCATTCTTGCCATATTGATCTCTTTAGAGCAAAGAAGCCTCTTAGATAACCATTTAGTGACAATTTAGCAAATCCATTAGAAAAAGGAATTGCAGTCATATCATAGAATCTCTTCCTGAACCCCAATTTATTCATAATGGCAATGATAAAACTCTGACTGAATCTATCATAAGCTTTTTCCACGTCCAATTTTGAAATAAAAAACATCTCATTGTGCATCATCGAATATTGAATTGACAATAGTAGCACATTAAGTATTGCATCTAAGAATTTCCATCCAAAGATGAACCCATATTAATGTTTGGCATGGATAACTTTTGACCATATAAAATTGACCATGTAGACGTAGTTTAACATAGTAAGTGGCCTAAAGTGTCCTTGCAGTGACCTATTCTATCCCTAAAGGATTAACTTCAAAACACCGGTGTTAATACTTTGTGGCATAGTTTCTTTTGCAAAGCACCAGTTGATGACATATAGATCGATACTTCTGATAGAACTCTATTGGTATTTCATCTAGGTTAAGTGATTTTACTCTAGTCATAAAAAAGATAGTAACTTGAATTCATTCCAAGAGAAGGTTCTTTGCCAACAACATAGCTTCATATGGCAAAACACTCCTTTGCATATTGGCTTGGAACACATCCACACTCTCCTCATAGCCTATTACCACGAGAGGTAATGTATTAGCAATGCTAGCAAGATTCTTAATCGAGATTGCATATTCATGTAATCACATGAATTTTCTTGTGATTACATGTCATGATGACGTATTTCATGCAATCATGAAAACAATCACAGCTTTCTGCTATTAGGTGGCCCTGACCTAGAAATTGGATATCTACCGGCAGTAGTATCAACACTACCAGTGGTAGTCTCTTATCGATGATAGTTCTCTTACTATTGTCAATAGTTCAACACAATACTATCAGTGGTAGTATCCATAATACTATTGGTAATATTGTTAATGTAGTTAGTGGAAGCATTTTCTTTAGGAATCATGTTGCTACCGGTAGTATTTGACATACTACCGCCATTAGTTCTACCATTACCTGAGGTAATAGACAAATTACCACCATTACTACTACCATCCCAACATATATCTCAACCATCAGGATCATTTTAACCAAAAATGGATTGAGAAGAGGTAAAAATACTCCTCTCTCCAAGTCTTGGTTGATGGGCCTCGTCCAAGGGCCTCGTCTAAGAAGTGGTTCCTGGTCCTACAAAACTTGAATAAGATGGGGGGCTAGCTGGACCATTACCTAGATCCAGGTTTCCTCGGATCTCCACTTAAAGGGGGGATTGTTTTTTCAATTTTTTAAAGAATGTATGTAGCATTTGTTGCGTGCATGCGTTGAAAGAATCATTTGTTACATTGAAAGTTATTAGCTTTTAGAAAATCTTCATACTTTTACATCAATGCATGATAATAAATTTTCATCTCATGTAATTAAAATAATAAAGAATGCATAGGGTGGGAGTATATGGGAAGGCACCACACCATAATAAAGTATATGGGAAGGCACCACACCATAATGAAGTGGCAATATACTTTGCAAAATTTTTGTACACGCACTTCATAAAGGGTATCCAAGTGGACTTGTCATCTCATAGGGACAATCGTACACATGGTCATACTAAAGTGACAATCACCCAATCAAAATTGTCCAGGGAATTGGAGGGTGCACGTGGACTATAGGAGCAACAAGTGGCATAGCTCCATGAAGAGAACCTAGCCCAAGTCGAGCAAGTCCACCACCTAGAATACGAAAGACCACAAATTGAGATGGAGCTATAGAATGGGATTATAGCTCGATGTGCCTCGCTAAAGAGCCTTGAAGATCTCAACACATGGTTGCGACAAGAGGCCCACAATACACGTGCAACACTGGTTGGAGATGTAAGCATGGAGGCATAGTTAGTTGTTTGTCAACATCCATCTTCTCAACCATATTCCATGCAACCCCTTCCCTCCGATAGCCCATATAATTGTTTGAGCCCAATATGCCATTGTTTGTTTCATAACTGAACTGGCTATTATGCTCTGCCTTGTGGCCACAAATTTCATATTAATTGTATAGCAGATTACTTGCCAACAAGATCTATTTGTCCACTTTGTAAAGCCCAACTGTTAATGCCATTGTACATGGTGTTGGGTTTAGGACAGCTGTATGTAGGACCATCTCAACTTTCACCTTTTTATTGTTGAGATATCGAGCTCCACTCGTGATATGCCAGGGTGACCATTGTGCATTTATGTCACCGACTTCTTAGCTGCAGATGCAGTTGGTACACCACCCATGAATAATAGGTGGATGACAGCTATCTTTATGTACTCTAGTTAGTGGCTCAGTTAGTATGCCACCTAGGTTAGTTGAGTTTGGTTTGAGACCCACATATAGGGTTCATCTATTACTTTTTGTAAGAGAGAGTTTTTGGCTTTCACAACTAAGAAGAGGAAAACTGTTTTCACTCCACCTTTGTGTGTATTCCCCCATTGTGTATGTGAGAAAGCTACAAGTGAAACTCCTTACCTCTCTCCCTCTCTCTTAACATGGTATCTGAGCTTGGTTCATGGTAAGGAGGTCAAGGAAGCAAACCAAGTTTGCAGTGTCTTGGTAAGAGGATCAGTGTTGCTTTCCTTTTTTGACTTTGGGAGCAAATCTCTGTAGGTAGCACAGCCAGAAAGTGCAAGAGTGCACTGTCTCAGATTGAGATGCCCTTCGTGGTGCAGAGAGAGGGTAGTATATGCTATGGGAAAAGGCAAAGCCCCTGGTGACATTATTTTTCTGATTTGAGGCTATTTCAGGGTCATTTTAGTGGCCGAAGTTTTTCTGCAGGCACTCAGAAAAGTGGCCTGTTTTGGCTGTGCGACCATTGTTCTGCAGGTCGGTGAAAAGTTGCCACTGAAATTGCATCGTATGCCTATGTGCAGAGATATTGGGAGTGATAGTATCATTCTTATTGCCTATTGATGCAAAATCATCACTAGGAAGTGACCGTGTGGTCAAATACCACTTTCGTTAGTTTTGCAGATTTGCCTTGTGAGGCAGAAGTTGAGTTTTTTATAGTGACAGAATATTTTGCAATGTTCTATAATGGCATCTGACTCTCTTTCAGAGATTGTCACTAAAAAGCTTGACAAGAACAACTTCCAAGCATGGAAGTTTAGAATGACGAATTTCCTTATGGGAAAAGGCTATTGGGAGTTCATTACAGGAAATGAAGAAGAACCAGTTGTTCCTAATGTTCCCAATCAACAGCAAATGCAGGCATTTAAAGGCTAGCATGAGAGAGCCAGAAAAGTTATGTACTGGCTATCTATCAGTATTTCAGATTCTATGATTGTGCATATTCAAGATGCAAGCATACCAAATGAGGCATGGGATACTTTGGCAAAAATGTACAGCACAAATACGCAAGCCAGGAAAATGCAACTCAAGTAGGAGTTGCACAATGTGCACACAGAAAATATGAGCATCAATGACTACCACATGAAGGTGAAGAAGATTGCAAATGCACTTGCTTCCATTGGGTCACCAGTGCAAGATGATGATTTAGTTTCTGTGACCTTGAATGGTCTAGGAAAGGATTATGCATAGTTCCAGACATCCATTGCCGTCCATGAAAAATTTCCTAATTTTGAGGAGTTGATTGCTCTTCTAATTTCTGAAGAGCAGAGAAATGGTGGTGCATCTTCTTCAAGAGGAAATTCAAAAGAAACTATCTTCTACTCAAATGCTGGAAGAGGTAGAGGCAGAGGTAGAGCAGGCCGATCTGGAGGCTATGGCAGAAATCAGAATATGCAGCAAATTCAAGCAAACTAGTCCTATTGAGGAGGACGTGGTAACCTTAGAGGCAGGGGGAGCCAAAGAGGTCGTGGTGGATGGCAGAGAGGCCAAAATGCAAATAGCAATGTTGAATGCTACTATTGTGGTAAAATGGGTCATATGGCTAAAGACTGCTACAAAAAGCAGAATGACATTATGAATGAGAAATTGCAGCAAGGCAATTATGCATCCTCTAGTAGACAGAGTGATGACAGAAATGAGCATTTGTTTATGGTGCAGCACATGACCAATTCTGTGACAAGTGCAGAAGAAAGCAATGATGTGTGGTATGTTGACTCAGGTGCATCAAACCACATGACAGGTCATGCGAAATGGATGCAGGATGCAAGGAAAATAGAAAAACGAGGATTTGTGGAGACTGGTAATGATACTGCACATCCTATTGTGCAGATTGGTAAAAATTCCTTTGTCTATGCAGGATGGGAAAAATAAATACCTGTCTGATGTATTTCATGTTCTGAACATCACCAAGAACCTGGTTTCTGTTGGTCAAATGGTTGAGCAGGGCTTGCAGGTTAGATTTAATCCTCATGGATGCTTTGTTGAGGATATGAAAAATAAAGGTCGCTTGATAGCAAAAGGAAAGAAGAAGGGCAGGATGTTTACGTTGGATGCGGACATGCATGAATTGAGTGCAGCAATGTTTGCACATGGGACGGATGAAGTTGCAAATATTGATATCTAGCATAAATGCATTGGTCATGTTAATGTACAATGACTTAAATTAATGCAGGCCCAAAATATTGTTGCAGGTTTGCCCAAGTTCAAGGTTGCAAAAATGCATAAGATATGTGAAGCCTGTCAATTTGGAAAATAGGCAAGGAAACCATTTCCTAGACATGTTCAAGAGAGTAAGAGGCCATTGGAATTTGTCAACTTTGATGTGTGGACTACTAAAGCTACATCTATTGGAGGCTATCATTATTTTGTCACTTTTATTGATGACTATAGCAAAAAAGTTTGGGTGTATTTTATCAAAAAGAAAAGTGAAGTGCTTGGGCATTTCAAAGCCTTTAAAGCTATGGTTGAAAAAGAAACAGGCTTGCAAATAAAATGCCTAAGGTCAGATGGAGGGGGAGAGTACCTCTCAAATAAGTTTGCAAGGTTCCTACAGGAGCATGGCATAAAGCAGCAATATTCATGCATTCATACCCCACATCAAAATGGACTTGTAGAAAGGAAAAACAGGCATATTGGAGAGGTATCTCGTGCCATGCTCAATAAAAAAGACCTAGGGTGCAAAATAGAGTAACTAACCTACGGTCTCCATTCGGCCCAGAGCCATCCGAGATCACATTCATGGCTCCAAACGGGCCCCGCAACCTAAGAGTGGGTTGCCTCAGGAAATACTTAATCTACCCTCAGTGTGGTCAGTCATGGGATGCCTTCCTGGACTTGCATGTAGCCTAGTTGGCAGTGTGCCAACTCTATCTGAAGCCATCCAGCCATCAGGCCACACATGGCCCCCATCTAGTGTCCAAACCAGGACCTACCGGATAACCAAGCTACTCAAATGCCTTCTCCTCATATGGGGGGCTTACAATTAGAGTTAGCTGGTTCCTGCGTAGTTACACGATAGTGGAGCATTAATATCTAACACCCCCCCTCAATGTCCACCTGCAAGTGAACTTACTTTTTCGGCCCAATGCCAAGTCGATGAAGATGCCTCTCCAACAAGTCTCTTCCAAGAGCCTTCATGAAGATGTCCGTAGCGTTTTCTGTAGTCAGACAGTACACCAAGTCAACCTCTCCATCCATGATGAGCTCGCATACAAAGTGATATTCAATCTCAATGTGTTTTGTGAGAGCGTGGAACATAGGGTTCTTTGCAATTGCCATGCAACTCTGATTGTCACATGATAACTGTGTAGGCTTGTTCTGCACTCCACCCATGTCCCCTAAAATCCTCCTCAACCACACTACCTCACAAGAAGCAAAACATGCTGATTTGTACTTAGCCTCAGTAGAAGAAAGAGAAAATGTGGGTTGCTTCTTGCTGACCCATGACACAGCTCTAGATCCAAGTGAGAAACAGTAACCTGTCACTGATAACCTACTGTCCACATCTCCTGCCCAATCCGAGTCACAGAATTCGGTCAAGATGTTGCCCTTGGTATAGGTGATGCCATAATCATGTGTGCCTTTGATGTATTTTAGCACCCGCATCCCTACCCTCCACTGGTTCTCCCGAGGCTTATTGAAAAACCTACTTAGTACACTAGTCGCAAAATTGATGTTCGACCGTGTGTTACACAAGTAAATCAAACGGCCCACAAGCCTTCTGTACTTCACTTTGTCCACCAATGGTGATGAATCCTCATTTGAGAGCTTCACATTAACCTCCATAGGGGTGCCAACTATCTTGCACTTAGCCATGCCAAATGCTTTCAGTATCTCTTCAGCTATGAGGTGAAGATCTGTTTTGGCTCTTGCCAAACTTCAATCCCCAAACAGAAATGCATGAGTCTGAGGTCTATCATTTCAAACTCTCTTCCTAGCAAATGCTTTGTCTGTGAGATCTTCTCTTCATGGTTCCCTATCATGACAAGGTTGTCCACATAAAGGACCATGATCATACACCTTCCTCCTTCTCTAAAGATATACAAATTTGCATTAGATGGGCTCGTCCTAAACTGTTTTGTAGAAAGTAGGCATCAATCCATTGGTACCATGCTCATGGGGCCTATTTCAACCCGTAAAGTGCCTTCTTCAGTTTGTAGACTTTACCTTCTGAACCGAGGAAACTGAGGATCACAAAACCTAGTGGTTGTTCCACGTATAACTCCTCCTTGAGATCTCCATTCAAAAAGGCAGATTTTACATCCATCTGAAACACTGGCCAACTTTCCTCGGCTGCTAAAGCCAAAGCATTGCGAATTGTGGTTAGTCGAGTTGTGGGAGCAAAAGTATCCTGATAATCAAAACCATGTACCTGTCAGAATCCTTTCACCACGAGCCGAGCCTTGTACTTATCCATGCCGTTGAACTTGTACTTGGTCTTATACACCCACTTAGTGCCAATTACCTTGTGTTTTGGTGGTCTATCTGTAAGGTCCCAAGTGTTGTTCTTTATTATGGAGCCATACTTCGACTGCATAGCCTCCATCCACCTATCATCACCCTGTGCCTCTTTAAGACACTTGGGTTCTTCAGCACATATCACCTCTGTCATCAGAGCATAGTTGACTAAGTGTTCGTGCGCCCTTCTTTGCTCCTCTAATCTCTTGGACCGGCGGTGTTCGGATGGTTCGTCCTCAATGGCTAGAGGTTCTCTGCCATCGAAAAGTTTCTTTACCCACTTCAAGAATGGCCGTTGCCGTTGTGGTTCTGTAGGCTCTTCATCCTCTTCTTTATCTTGAATCCTCCCAAGCACCATTGGGGGAGTTCAGCCTACTATTGGTGGTTGTACTGGATGGATATCTCCTTGTCCTGGTTGTCTGGGAAGGAAGCATCCTCCATTGGATGTGGCTGTTCTGAGAAGACCACATCGCGACTTACTATTACCTTCTTGGTAACATGATTATAGAGATAGTAACCCTTCGCCTCTTCACTGTAGCCCAAGAAAATACACTTTTGGCTCTTCGGTTCCCATTTGGTCCTATTTGCATCAGGGACATGCATAAAACAGTCACATCCAAAAACTCTAAAATGTGCAGCTGAAGGTTTCTTACCAAAAAAGGCCTGCAGTGGAGTCATCCCATTCACAACCTTTGTGTAAACACCTATTTCATTAATTTTGGACTCTTGCACTGTCCAAATTCATTTTGTGAGATAATTTTGGATAAAACATTTCAAAAAAAGAGGCTCTTATAAAACAAAACATTGAGTCCAAAAGGAAGATTTTAAAAAATCAAATTAGAAAAAATGACATGAGATGTTATTAAAACTAGAGTACATTAAAAATAGAGTACATCACATTGTTAAAAGAGACAAAAAGTAATATTTTAAAAAATCAAATTAGAAAAAATGGCGTGACATGTTATGAAAACTAGAGTACATTTCAAAAAGAGCACATCACATTTGTACAAGAAGTAGATCATATTACTCAAAGCCATATGGTGTCAAAAAACACCTTAATACAGTCTCTCTTAACATCACATTTGTACAAGAAGTAGATCATATTACTCAAAGCCATATGGTGTCAAAAAACACCTTAATACAGTCTCTCTTATCTTCTCAATCACCCTAAGTCTAGAAGATCTCATCATTGGTCTCTCTTATCTTCTCAACAACCCAATCTTTCACTGCCTCCACAGCTGTATCCTCAACATAATTACATGCGAAGAAGAAATTTAAGCAATCACAAATTGTTTCTTTATGATTTCTCTGAGAGGCTCTTATTGTTCTCTCAGCATCCGCATCAAATCGCCCATGACGAGAGCTGTGATAACGCAGGTTACTTAAGAAGTCTAAGAGATCTTGTCGTGCTTTTATCATACGTCTTAAAAGTCTTTCACTCTCTGCTATCTTGAGAGTCTCCTCCCTCTCTACGTGCCTTTGTGCAGCAAATTCCTCTCTCTCCATGTATGTCAAAGGAGAACCTTGTCGAATTCTGGCCTCTCTCTGTGCTCCTTGGTCAACAATCCATTCTTTGAGATTGTTAATTCCAAACTCCACGTCTTTGACAATGCCAAGGACATCCATGGGTGGGGAGATGATAAAGAAAGGGAGATGGACTACGATGCAAGAAAGAAGAGAGTGTCTGTGGAAGGACTACGATGGAAGAATACAAGTTAATGAGAAGCACTAGGATGGATGAAAGAAGAGAGTGTTTGTGGAAGAACTAGGATAGAAGAATACAAGTTATCAGGATGGATGAAAGAAGAGAGTGTTTGTGTAAGGACTAGGATAGAAGAATACAAGTTACTCAGAAGGACTAGGATGTAAGAAATAAGAGAGTGTTTGTGGAAGGACTAGGATGGAAGAATACAAGTGCACTAAGGCACGATGTGTTCACTATGATAAGGATAAGGGTTGGAATAAAGTGAGAGGCACGATGTGTTCACTATGATAAGGATAAGGGTTGGAATAAAGTGAGTGGAGATTGAATCTCTACTTTAAGTGAGTGGAGATGATAAGGATAAGGGTTGGAATAAAGTGAGAGAAGCATTGCGAATGCTCTACTTTAAGTGAGTGAAGACTGTCCAACTGAATAAAATTCTCATCACACAAGGATTTATTTCCAAATAATTGCATCATCACACATTCATATCATAAAATTGTGTGCATGAAGAAATATATTACAAATATTACATCATCACATATTCATATCAAAATTCTCATCACACAAGGATTTATTTTCAAATAATCACATCATCACACATTCATATCATAAAATTGTGTGCATGAAGAAATATATTACAAATATTACATCATCACATATTCATATCAAAATTCTCATCACACAAGGATTTATTTCCAAATAATCACATCATCACACATTCATATCATAAAATTGTGTGCATGAAGAAATATATTACAAATATTACATCATCACATATTCATATCAAAATTCTCATCACACAAGGATTTATTTCCAAATAATCACATCATCACACATTCATATCATAAAATTGTGTGCATGAAATAATTATATAAATATCATCAGTAAATGCCACTTAAGTAATAAGTCACAAATTGGTGTATAATCAACAAAAACTACAAACACAACATCATACATGCATCACAACTCTTGTGATGCTTCTAGTGGAGACTGTGGCAACTCTTCTGATGCTTCCAATGGTGGTGCTCTAGATGTACACTCAGTCTCTACTTCTTCTCTGTAGTATGTAGTGCTTTCGGAGTAGACGCAGTATCCTCTTCCTTAAATGCAAGCGGAGGCTGTGGCAACTCTTCTGATGCTTCCAGTGGAGGATGTGGTGCTGTAGGTGTACACTGGGTCTCTACTTCTTCTGTAGTGTGCAGTGCTTTCATAGTAGACTCAGTCTCCTCTTCCTTAAATGCAAGCTCTAATATTGCTTCAGTTGCACGTTGTATTCTAGTGGCAGCAATTAGGTCTCGAATGATTTCAGCCCTAAACAATTGTATATCCTCCTCTGAATATTTGAGCTCCAAAGAGTCTTTCGATGAGATCTGTGGCTTAAGTGATAAAATTTCTTTGAAAATCAACATGCAGTTGTAGGAAACTCTCCACCCACAACTATGCCCATCTTCCTGCTCTACTACTAAATGCTTTTAGAAGTCTACCGAGTCTTTGTATTGTCCTGTTTCTCTGATAGCAGATACCAACTTCTCAATTGACCTGCTCATCGTGACATATTAAAAAAACTTAGTGTCTCTATTGCATAAGGTACATAATATAGAAGTAACAACAGATTAATAGAATACTTACGTTTGCACTGAGCCATGAAAGCCTGCAATCGAGTTAACAAACCAACAATAGTTGTCTTCAAGGTCCCAAACCACCAGACTCCAATGTTCCCTACACGAATAATTAAGAACCATTATTATTTAACACAATGTTGCCAGTATAAGATGAAAATAAAGGTTGCCATGATACTTACATCTCATGATATGCCATAAATAGGACTCGCATGCCATGTAAATGTAAAGGCTGTAACAATTTACAAACATCGGCTATTGTCTTTCTGCTATCGCTAAGTATAAGAGAAAGGAGGGAATCCAACATATACACACGATTTTGTACGACTCTACCAAATCTTCATCTCGCTATCGCTAAGTTCTCGAAGACCATGCATTACCACAGCCTCATCTTCAATAAACAATGCTAGATGGATGTGTCGAATGCCAACAACATCTTCCTTTGGGAATGACAAACAAGGCCATCCTAGAAAGTGTCAATAAAGCTTTACAAGATAGAGATGAGAGCATGATTTCACGGTCAACCTTGTACAAAATTTGGCATAGAGATTTTCGCCATGTCAAGACACCATCAAAGCAAAGGATGTCAAAATGTAAGACATGTGATGAATTAAAAAATGCCATTGAACATAGTAAATGTGAGCAACAGCAAGGAAGATATATTAAATGGCGATCAATCCATTTACATCATGTGCAGGATGCTCGAAAGTTGTATGCTTCTTGGAGAGAGGAAGCTATTTCACATGTTGATAAGTCCATGTGCATTACCATTGATGGCATGGACCAGAATACAACAACTTTTCCATGATTTAGACATATCCCACTAGCATTGGAGGGCAAATGTGGACTAAAAACACACTCGTGTGGAGTATTAGTACATGGATACCGAATCTTTTGTGATGTATGGATTGATAGTTTGCATGACCATGATAGTAACTAGGTTGTTACATCAATCATGAAAGCAATAAGAAAGGTCAGATATGCTCGCAGATGTTCACCTAACACATTGCAAATACAAGCTGATAATTGTTGGAGGGAGAACAAGAATAAATATATATTTGCTTTATGCTCTATGCTGGTTGGTTTGAAAATATTTGAAGAAGTGGCAGTTGGCTTTCTTCTTGTCGGCCATACACATGAAGACATAGATCAAATCTTCAGTGTTTTCTCTGGTGAGTTGAAGTCAATGGCTGTTTTGACAATGGAGGATATGCTATTTCCAATTGGGGAAAAAATTGGAGGGTCTCGCAAGGAAGAACCAGAAGTGGCTATCTTTGAGAGGATGGTAGATTGGAGAGCATTCATAGAGCCACATTTACAAATAGGAGATGATGCCCTAATAGGACACACAAATCCACACTACTTTCATTTTCACATGCATAACAATATTCTAGTGATGCAATGGAAGCAGTACTCTGTGGATGGAGATCATTTATGGAGTGAGTCATATGCTTTATTACAACGAATAATTCCATTGGAGGAAACTAGATTTATTCCTCGGGGGGGTCACTATGTATAAACCCTCTATATCACGTGCGTTCAAGGCCTATTTCTAAAATCCCTTATCTGTAAATTTTTCATTTATAAAATGTACCCCTTTTCTATACAAATCTGTAAATTTTTTTCAAAACTATTTTAAATAGTCCCTTATGTATATTAATTTCTATAAATTTTGGAAATTAAAAAAATCCTTCTGTTGAACTCACGTGATAGGGTTACATACGATGAGTGACCCCCCCGAGATTTATTCTTGCAAAAAACAAATCACTTGACATAGATGAAATAAAAGGCTTGAAAGCCCTCATTAAACATCTTCAAAGTATGATGCAAAAATATCCTGAGCAATGAACTAAGAATTTGGAGACAATTAAAATCAACTGAAGCACTTATCCAATCTTTAGAAAGACAAGAAAACTTAATGAGCATTGAATACTATGAATCCTTTGGTCGGAACAAGCTAGGTCACCAAGTTTTCCTTTGGATATAAATATATTAGTAGATATGAAGGAAGCATAGGAATGCCTTTTACCTCAAAAATATTGTGGCAGGAAGGCAGACAAACCCTTACCAGAGTTTATACCATCTAATGAGATTGAAGAGGGTCTATTTGTTGCAGTTTGGGCATCTTCTGATCCAGGTTCAGAGGTGGATGACCAAGGTGGCCCAATTTGGGTTGCAAAGGTTGCTAAGATAGAAAGGGATATCAAGGAAACTCCTATAACATTCACAGCTTAATGGTATGAACCCAAGCCATTGAAAAATCTCCCAAGAAGATATACAATAAAACAACTCTATGAGGGATGCTTGCAAAAGAAATGTGAATGGGTTCCAAATAATGAGGAATTAACAGAGGTAGAAGTCAGTAGCATTATTCATTACTGGAAATCGAGGATAGGAAGTTTTAAAAAGAAGCATGGATACAATGTTAAAAAATGTATCACAATCCCGGATCCAAGTCATGTCCATATTAAACATCATTTGGCAAGACTTGACCCATCAAGCGCAAATACATTACATGAATTTGATGACTCTGAACGAGATTCAGATGCATAAGATAATGTTTTGTATGCTTTTTTCCATACAAATGGTGTATCTATACACCACCAAAAAGATAATGTATTGTATGGTTTGTTTTTCAAAAAAAGGGTGTACCTATACACCACTTATATATTGAATTCAACAAACTCTTTTTTTTCAAAAAAATGGTGTATCTATACACCACTTGTATGTTGAATTCAACAAACTCTTTTCATATGGTGTCATATTTTCACTTCATAGTGTTAAAATTGAACTAGAGTTAGGAGACTACTATTATTATTATTATAGTTATTGGATGGGGGCACCATGCACAAGTTTGGGAATTATAGCTTCATTGACCCTTTTTTTAAAAAATTAGAGGTCACCACTTGATTTTTTGGCTTAATAAGGCCATAGTTGTATATAAGTGACCCATTTAGTGCTCTAAAAAACCCAATTTTTGAGCTCACTAAGTGAAGTTGAGTGGAGAGGATATGCTCCAAAAAAAATTCCAAACCAAGAGAGAAAGTCCAAAAATTTTGAGTAGTGTGTTATGTGCTCTCCCTTCAGCTTGGGCTGGATCGGCATTTTCTTCTAGATCACTAGCCATCTTGGTCATATATGGACCAGGGCACTGGCTTTTGCCTTTCCAACGGACCCTTTCTCCTTGGGAAGATGGGAAATATCTAGGGTACCAAGAGAGGAAAGAGTATGTAAAATCTACCCCGCAAGAGAAGTAGAAAATGAGTAGCATGTACTCCTAACATGTCGACCATATGCACAAATCAAAGAATGTTGTAGGGGCAATAGAAGCAACCTAAAATCCCTATTGGGCTGGCCAGCCACCAAAAAGCTAGGAAACAACATAAAGGAAATTTTAGAATATTGCAACAAAGTACTTGGTCTAGCACAGAGGCTAGCACAAGTACTCATTGCATACCACATTTATGCTTTTATTTATGCGATTTTCTTTCAATGGATGTAAAGAGTCACTACTTGTTGATAGTGATCACTGTCCCATAGATCCTAAAGGGTCTCACGAGGATGTTAATACAATCATATCATCTCTCTCTCTCTCTCTCTCTCTCTCTCTCTCTCTCTTTCCTCTGCTCTTTCCCTCTCTCAAACAGCCTACTAAAAGTCAACCAGGCGAGGTGAATCTGATTGGCTGAGGCGGGTCATCACCTGGCACGACTGACCGACACTAAAGGCTATAGAAACTCACCAAAAGGCTAAGGAGAGAGATTGTGAAAGAAAGCAACAGGTTTTGGTAGGGCGGTAGTGGCGGGAGCGGGGTCCTTTTGTAGGATTTCGTCGCTACACCGTGTGGTACTGTCCTGCACTGCACGGTATGCCAACCTTCAGGATTGTGTATCCTTCTAAATCGCACAATCTAGGGTGTCACAGGTGCCAATATGACATCTATAGCACGGTATAGGTATGTTACTGGTGGTGTCTCATGGCGCCCTAAAAAAAATCGCACGGTGTAGATGCGAGACCATGCGGCACAAATGATACCGCTTGGTATGGATAGATACCGCATGGTAGTCAGGTCATGATACTGTGCACTAAGAGTATAAACTACATGGAATGCTCTCGGTTGACAGTCACTGTAAAGAACCATGTTTTTTTGTGTTTAGGGCATTAGGCCACCATCTTTAATCAAAAAGTACGTATTTTTATTTTTAAAAACATACTTTTAAAATCCCTGCTTAAGGGCTTGCTAGGAAATTTGGGAAAAGTTAAGAAGTTACAAAACATCAAGGGATTATCTTGGTGTACTCATCTCCTTGATGATGTAAATTTGTCTTGTTGTGATCAAATTGCATCATCAAGGAGGTGTGTTTGGGTTGTGTTGTAACTTGGATTGGGGTTGACCTTGAGCATGATTCAAGGAATTTGGTCTTGTTGGATGACCTTGCAATCTCTTATTAAGTGAAGTTACTTTGTTGATGGAGAAATGGAGTCCAGATCTATACATGCCCACGAAGGAGAAAAACTCTCAAACTATTTACTAGATTACTTGGCCCCAATGTTGGAGTAGTTGTGGATATTGGGAGTTACATTCTAATGACAAGTTTGATGCTAACGCAAATGGATTGATTGGGGATGTTGGGATCCACCTTTTGGTGGTGAGGTTCACATTAACACGTTGAGAACACGTTGGACTGATCTTGCAGCTGTCGGGAGTCAAATTGTTGTGGTAGAGGTGATGCTTATGTGGTGAGATACTTGTGCTAATTTCATTATATAAGTGTAATGCAATAGTGTATCTTGACCAAAAGGAGTTATGCAAGGTTCCCCTTTTGTGTGCTTTCTAGGGAGTACATTGTTCATCCATTGGGAAGAAGGTATTGTTGAGAGGTATTGGTAGCTTGTCACTGACTCTAAGTGAGAACAGTGATACTTGTATGGTGTTTTGCATTTGTTGTTGAAGAAGGATAGGAGATAGTACAAGGGTATAACTGGTGTTTTATTTCCCCCCTAACTCACACACACATGGCCATCTATGAGGGGAACACCCCCCCTGTGGCATAAGCTTACATGCAAAAAGCACACGGCCGCGTATATTGAGGGGCACAACCGGTCATGGCATAAGTTGGTTGGTAGCAAGGAGATAATTGAACATAGGAAGCTACTAGAAACTCACTCCCGTCTCTAGAGTTCTCCCCTCATATGCAATGGGTTCTTTCTCACCATCTCAGTTTTATGTACAATGCTTTTGTCATCGCAGATATTAAGGTGATTAGGGTAAAGGGTGCACTCTTAACTTTTTAGTAGAGATGGCCAGTGGGTCGTGCTTAAATCACCACATATTAGAAGTTTGAAGGCATCTCTTGGTTCGGGTAAGCAAGATGAGTTCAGTTGAGTTTTCTAGCCATGTGACAGGATATAAAAAATAATGGATGGCCCTAAATTCTTTCCTCCACATGAGCAATCTCACAGTAGCCATTAATAAGTTGCACTAGTACTAGCTATGCAACCCTCAAATGGACTTAGTGCTCTTGAGGGTTAAGTTAGGTAGAATTGTGCTCATGACTTAAGGGCTTGCTAGGAAATTAGGGAAAATTTAAGAAGTTACAAAACTTCAAGGGATTCTCTTGGTGGAGTCATCTCCTTGATGATGCCAATTTTTGTTGTTGTGATCGAATTGCTATCTAGGAGGTGTGTTTAGGTTGTGTTGTAACTTGGATTGGGGTTGACCTTGAGCATGATTCAAGGCACTCGGTCTTGTTGTCTAACCTTGCAAGCCCTTATTAAGTGAAGTTAATTTGTTCAATGCTTTCTTCTCAGAGATTAAGGTGATTAGGGTAAAGGGTGCACCCCTAACTTTTTAGTAGAGATGGCTGGTTGCAACTGCTTAAATCAACACATATTAGAGGCAGAGCCCATGGGAAAATTAAACATTTGGCCAAAGGATGCAACAGGATTGGGATTGCAGAATCTCAACACTTTGAAATTGAAACTCATAGCAGCAATCCTCCTATCAAAACTAGTGTCACCGACAAAGGTTGTGCTCAATTGCTTGGAGATCCCAATAATCACAAGGAGTGAGTCTGTTCACAATGTCCGACTCATCTCCTCCTACACTACGTCGACGAATTATCTTAAGAAACCACACGATGTCATCATGCATCCAGACAAAATAATGGATGGCCCCAAATTATTTCCTCCACTTGAGCAATCACATGGTAGCTATTAATAAGTTGCACTAGCACTAGCTATGCAACCCTAGAATGGACTTAGTGCTCTTGAGGGTTAAGCTAGGTAGAATTGTGCTCAGGACTTAAGGGCTTGCTAGGAAATTTGGGAAAAGTTTAGAAGTTACAAAACATCAAGGGATTATCTTGATGGATTCATCTCTGTGATGATGCCAAATTGTGTTGTTGTCATCAAATTGCTATCTCGTCGGAGGTGTGTTTGGGTTGTGTTGTAACTTGGATTGGAGTTGACCTTGAACATGAGTCAAGGCATTTGGTCTTGTTGGCTGACCTTGGAGCTCTTCTTAAGTGAATTTAATTTGTTGATGGAGAAATGGAGTGGGGGTCTATACATGCCCATGAAGGAGCACAATTCTAAAACTATTTACTAGATTACTTGGCCCCAATGTTGGAGTAGTTGTGAATATTGGGAGTTACATTCTAGTGATGAGTTTGATGCTAATGCCAATGGATTGATTGTCACCAACATCACAAATTTCCTTGATGTTAAGTGTAGAAATGTGAAACCTAGAGAATGGTAAAGTCTAAGGGGAGCCTGGGAGCAGAATTTAGTGGGGATAGTAAAGTCTAAGGGAGCTCGAGAGCAGCATGATAACAGTTGAGGAGCAATAGATGGAGCCTCTCCCTGCATTGTCCTAAGCATTTCCAGGCATAATATCCTCCTAGAGATAGTGTCTAGGTAAGAGGGGATTCCCACACCCATGAAGTGCTTGCATTAAATCATGCTCAATTGAATATGTTAAAGTCTATGTGCATTCTATAGTAGTACACATTCTTGACTTTGATTCTCTTGATATATGAGGGTTGCAATACTTGAATTTTTTCTTCTTGATACTAATGTTAAAAGTTATAGCCACAAATGTCAAGTAGAGAATTGTTTTGTCATCCTATAGAATGCAAAAGATAAATTGTAATATCTACCTCTAAGAACATTTATTAAATAGGAGATAGGCAAGTTAAAATGTGTATGTATGAATGTGTGATAACGTGAGGAAGTTAGAAGTCCATTTGTCATATTAATGATGGTCCTATGTTTCCTCTCATCTCCTTTCCCATAGCTCTTATGAAGGCTCCCCTAACTTCAGATCCTACAGCGACCCAAACGTCCATCTCTTAACTCATGCTCTCTTTCTATTTTCACTTGTCCATATATCAATTTAGTATATTTTCTCTATCTTTTCTAAGCTTTACTCATTAACAGGCATAAGAAAATAACCATGTGTTCCAAAAGAGGCTCCAAATTAAATCTTTCCATCATTCTGGTTATGTTCTCTACCAAACTGTGTCAATCTTATGCTGCCAATTGTGCACGAGAATTATCTAAATGCTAGTTGAGATAAGAATCCTATCAAGGTGGCAAGAAACTACCAAATAAGAGAATTGGTCATGTATGGATCAAGGATGAGCTCGCACCAAACACCAAAACACTATCGAGATAGTAAGGAGAATGGAGTGTCTTTGAGAGAGTGATCTTGGATATTTGGCAGTACCACATATATGATTTGCATTTGACTGGAGGATCACATAAAAGTAAGAAAGGGACCCACAACATGCCTTATTGTAGATAATGAATTCTTGTACATGTGTTGTTCTTTAAAATATAGCAAGTTGGCTATTTCACCTATAACAAATTGGCCATGAGGTCACCTTGCAAGAGCTCAAGCTCTTTGTTGTGGCAAGCAAGGGTGAACCCATACTCAAAAAGTCAAGAGCTCCATTTGAGGCCCTAATTATTGAAGAAATGATGTTATGGCTTAGCAATGATGTATGCCAAGCACTATTACTAGCCATCATAATATATGCAATGTTGATGCGACTCATGCAGGTAAAGGATGCAGGTATGAGGTGTTGGCAAGGAAGTGAACAATGAACTCGTGGTGCCTAATGAAGGGACATAGTGCCTAATGAAAGCATATGGTGCCCCCTAGCCATGTGATGGGCTATAAAAATATGGATGGTGCCAAATTATTTCCTCCACTAGAGCAATCACGTGGTAGCCATTAATAACGTGCACTAGTACCAGCTATGCTCTTGAGGGTTAGGTTAGGTGAATTGTGCCCATTACTTAGGGGCTTACCCTAAAATTTGGGAAAAGTTTAGAAGTTACAAAACATCAAGGGATTATCTTGTTGGATTCATCTTCGTGATGATGCCAATTTGTGTTGTTGTGATTGAATTATATGTTTGGGTTGTGTTGTAACTTGGATTGGGGTAGCTTCCCTTGAGCATGATTCAAGGCATTTGGTCTTGTTGGTTGACCTTGCAAGCCCTTCGTAAGTGCAATTAATTTGGTGATGGAGAAATGGAGTCGAGGTCTATACATACACATGAAGGAGGACAATTCTAAAACTATTTCCTAGATTACTTGGCCCCAATGTTGGACTAGTTGTGGATATTGGGAGTTACATTCTAGTGGCGAGTTTGATGCTAATGCCAATGGATTGATTGGGAATGTTAGGATCCACATTTTGGTGGTGAGGTTTATGTTAACATGTTGGACTGATCTTGCAGATGTTGGGAGTCAAATTGTTGTGGCAAGATTGATGCTTATGTGGGGAGATGCTTGTTCTAATCATTATATAAGTGTAATGCAATAGTGCATCTCCACCCCAAAATGAGACATTGCAAGGTTCCCCTTTTGGGTGATTGTTAGGGAGTAAATTGTTCATGCATTGGGAAGAAGATATTGTTGAGAGGTATTGGTAGCCTCTCATTGATTGTAAGCCACAACAATGATAGCTATATGGTGTTTTCCATTTGTGGTTGAAAAAGGATAGGAGATAGTACAAGGCTACTAGTGTTCTACTTCCCTTCCAACTCACACACACATGACCATCTATGAGGGGAACATCCCCCTTGTGGCCTAAGCTTACATGCAGAAAGCACACAGCCACCTATATTGAGGGGCACAATAGCTCGTGACATAAGTTGGTTGGTAGCAAGGAAAGAATTGAAAATAAGCATCTAGTAGAAACCCACTCTGGTCTATGGAGCTCTCTCCTCACATACAATGGGTTTTCTCTGACCATTTCAGTTCTATGTACAATGCTTTCTTATCAGAGATTAAGGTGATTAGGGTAAAGGGTGCACCCCTAACTTTTTAGTAGAGATGGCTGGTGGCAACTACTTCATCAACACATATTAGAGGTAGAGCCCATGGGAAAATTAAACATTCGACTCGAGGATGCAACACGATTGGCATTGCAGAATTTGGATAGCTTGAAATTCATGAAACTCATAGCAGCAATCTAGCTCGTATCAAAACCAGTGTCAACGACAGAGGTTGTGCTCAATTGCTAGTAGATCCCAATAATCACAAGGAGCGAGTCTGTTCACAATGTGGACTCATCTCCTTCTGCACTGCTTTGACGAATTATCTCAAGAAACCACGACGTCGTCATGCATCTGGACAAAATAATGGATGGTCCCAAATTATTTCCTCCACCTGAGCAATCACATGGTAGCCATTAATAAGTTGCACTAGAACTAGCTACCCTAGACTGTGGACTTAGAGCTCTTGAGGGTTAAGTTAGGTAGAATTGTGCTCAGGACTTAAGGGCTTGCTAGGAAATTTGAGAAAAGTTTAGAAGTTACAAAACATCAAGGGATTATCTTGGTGGATTCATCTCCGTGATGATGTCAATTTGTTTTGTTGTCATCAAATTGCTATCTAGTAGGAGCTGTGTTTGGATTGTGTTGTAACTTGGATTGGGGTTGACCTTGAGCATGATTCAAGGCATTCGGTCTTGTTGGTTCACCTTGAAAGCCCTTGTTAGTGAAGTTAGTTTGGTGATGGAGAAATGGAGTGGGGGTCTATACATGCCCATGAAGGAGGACAATTCTAAAACCATTTACTAGATTACTTGGCCCCAATGTTGGAGTAGTTGTGTGTTGAGAGTTCACGCTCAACATCATGTGATCATGTGTGCATAGCACCATCACGTGATCATATGTGCATAGCACTAACCTTATAGAGTGCTATAAAGGAAAGGGTTAGATCCCCTAACCCTAACCCTAAAAGGGTTTGTATATATTCTATTTTTTCAACTAAATCTACTGTACAGTTAGTCATTTGTGGTGTGCTCTCTAGCTGTGCCCTCTCTCCTCATCTCCACTCTTCTCCTCTCCCCTCTTCATATTTTGTCATGGTATCAGAGCTTGGTTTTGCCTTCCGTTGAGGCGCCATCCTTCTTGTGAGAGTGATTGTGAGATTGAGAGTTCTCTTGAGTGATTGTGAGATCCTTCCCTTCACTTCCGTTGAGAGAAATTTCCGTCATTGAGAGGAAATTTCCGTCCATTATTCTTTCTTTGAGTTCTTGAGTGATTTCATTATTGAGAAGAATTTCCTTCATAGAGTGAGAGAGAGAGATCTAGTTTGTGAGAGGATTCATTGAGAGAGCTCTTGAAAAGTTTCATGAGAGAACTATGCTGAGAGATTTCTGCTATGAGTGAGATCTTGCGAGATCTGTTTGCCTGATATGATTTCTCTTTGATAGTTTGAGGCACGACGCCTTCCAGAACGCCGACTGCATCATCCACCTTCTTGTCCACAAAGAGCAAAATCTCATAAGGCTTTCCCTCGAGTTTTTGATATACAGGACCAACAACCGTCCTAACCGTGCTCTCGACGCTGTCAACACCTGGTTTCAACGGACCAGAGCTGTCTTTTGCAAATTCATAAATATTTGCTACGTATTTGGAAGCCTTGTCCACAGCTATTTCGAAGAAGCCCAAATATTTGAGGCCCGGTTGCTCTGACGGTTGAGGAGCGGCTTCCGGTGGTGAAGCGTCCATTGGCAACGACAGAAGATCGATGAGATCGGGGAGAGATGGAGGAATCGATCAGGAGAAGAAGATGAAGCGACGCGAGCAGCAAAAACTCTCCTGATTTGCAGAGATTACTCTGAGATTCTCGGAGAAATCGCTCCCGATTTGCAGAGCTTACTGCGGAATGCTCCTAATCTGCCAAGATTACTGAGAAATTGCTGCTGATTTGCACAGATTTCTGAGAAATCGGCTCCCGATTGGAAGACGTTACTGCGAAAATGCTGGAGATTACTGGGAAAATGCTGCTGATTTGCAGAGGTTTCTGAGAAATCGCTTCCGATTTAAAGAGATTAATGCGAAATGCTACTAATCTCCAGACGTGACTGAGAAATTGCTACTGATTTGGAGAGATTTCTGAGGAATAGCTCCCGATTTGAAGAGATTATCGACGGATGTCGAAGAACCAAACGCGTCGGACACACGGACGGAATCGGCATCTACGACAGAATCTCCGAAAGATTCCGGTGGCCCTCCTATCGACACGTGGCAACGACATCTTATCCGACCACGTCAGCAGGCTTCAGCATCTGCCACGTCACCACCTTATCCATCTGCCACGTCATCAGCCAATCCTATCTGCCACGTCATCACCGACTGCCACGTCAGCACCGACTGCCACGTCATCACCGACTGCCACGTCATCAGTGACACATCATCAGCCACGTCATCAGTGACACGTCATCAGCCACGTCACCTGCCACGTCATCTGCCACGTCACTTGTGCCACGTCATCATTGCCACGTCATCAGTGCCACGTCATCTGTGACACCTCAGCACTGCCACCTCAGCACAGAGCTTCACTGGCACACCTCTTGCTAAGCACAGTGCCACATCATCACTGCATGTGACTCACAGTATCACATCATCATTGAGCACCATTTGCACTCCTTTTGCCCCTCCACCTAGATCAAGTCATATCTCTTGATCCAGGAAGAATTTGAGGGTGCTCCAAAAAGGAAAGTCGCTCGATTTTTTGTGCTCTACGCGCTCGTTACATCACGCGCACATTTCGGCGCAAGTTACACTCACATTTAAGCCTCGCCAACAAAACCACTTCCTTCACGCACATTTGCCTCTACATCGACGCATCTGACCCAGCACTTAAAAAGAACAAAGGAAAAGGAATTATTTGCTGCTCTTTCATCGATCGACGGTTGGTTTAGATCTAGATCAGAGTAGACTAGATCGCCATAGAGGGGACGCTTTGAATTCCCCAAGTTGCCAATCTAAGCCATGCCCGAAATTCCCGACTAGTACCTACTCGGAGTCAGTCCATACGCTCACATCCGATTTCACATCATTACATTACCTGAAATCTTACGTTCATCAGTTCAGTGAGCAGACTTCAGAGTTCAGAGGCATTGCAGATTGATTCAGTGGGCAGATAGCACTTGATTTCACACACACATGCCACCATTGTAAAGCCTAGTTGGCTATCTCACGGCATCGTGCACATCATTTTTTTTCAGCCTTGTAAAGCCTCTTGGCTATTCCCGGCATCATTGCCACAAGCCTTGTAACACAGGTCAGATCTTATTTACTGCAGTTCTATCTTCACCGACGGTACAGAGATTTCACTTGGCATCTTCAGTGTATTTGCAGTTGATTCATACAGAGTTTTTCAGGACACTTTTGAGTACATTGTTTGCACCATGTCGACTAGCAACCTCAATCTGGAGGCATCTGCTAAGTTAGACAACTCCAATTACGGTACATGGAAATACCGAATGGAGACCATTCTTGTGCTTCAGGACAAATGGGAGTATGTTGATGGATCCATACCTAGACCATTGGCCGATCCAGCCACCAGTAGCTCTACTCCATCTGTTGTCACAGCACCAGCAACGGGATCTACATCGGGATCTACATCTACACAAACAGTTTCCGCACCAGGAGCAGATCCTGCCATTGCCCGAGCTCAAGCAGAATGGGATAAGAAAGACAAGTATGCCTATCACCTGATCAAGTAGAATGTGCAAGATGTCATGCTAGCACAGCTCAACACAGTCAAGACATCAAAAGAAGCATGGGATATGTTCGCAGCTCTCTACGAGTCCAAGAACACATCCAGGATTCTCACCTTGAGAAACCAGATCAACCAGAGTTTCCGCAACAGCAGTGAAACCGGTCATGCTTATGTACTCCGCATCAAAGACTACAACAATCAACTTGCAGCAGCAGGAGAGACTATGAATCCCGCAGAAATGGTTCAAGTAATCCTGAATGGACTAGGAGAAGGATATGAGAATCTAGTCCAGAGTATTGCCATCCAACGGCAAATTCCAACACTGGAAGAACTTCAGTCAGTTCTACTTGGTGAAGAACTCAGGACTCAGGCCATTCAAGCACGTAAAGGTCATTCTAATGATCAGGCATTCACAGCTTCAGACAGAAGCCGAGGCAAAGGCAGAAACAGAGGTAGATCATATCAGAAAAGTGGTCAAAATCAAAGTCAGAATCAGCATCAGCATCAGCAGCATCCTCAGCAACATCAAAATCAGCAAAGAGGAAATCATTCCAACCGAGGAAGATTCCAAGGACGAGGGAATGCATCCACCAATGTGTCAAACATTCAATGCAACTATTGTCACAAGTTTGGACACTATGAAAGAGATTGCCGCAAGAAGCAGTATGACCAAGGCGGTCAATCCAGCAGTAATCGAGGGAATTCCCGAGGAAGAGGAAATCATCGTGGTGGACATTCTAGTCACAGCCATTTTGCAAATGAACATGGCAATATGTTTCTTGCAAGTGAGGAATTGCATCAGACTGATACAATGCACCAAGACACTGATTTCAATCCCAAAGAGGATTTCAGCTATCAAGTCGACCAAGTGGAACAGGATCCTTGGTACATCGACAGCGGTGCATCATCTCATATGACAAATCATCAGGAATGGTTCACAGAAATGAAGCCATTAGAAGGTCAAAAGAATGTCATCTACACAGCAGACAATACACCGAATCCGGTTCAAGGGACAGGTGTTATCCCTATGAACAATTTCACTGGTGCAAAAGGATTAGTCAAAGATGTGCTCTATGTTCCGAAGCTTAGCAAGAACCTTTTGTCAGTAGGTCAAATGACGGAACACAACTACAGAGTCATCTTCGACGGTGATGAATGCACTATCAGAGACAAATCCAAAAGAGGTCAGCTAGTAGCAAAAGGTGTCAAGGAAGGACGCTTATACAGGATGCTAGCTACAGTACCAGATCAACATGCCATGTCAGCCCAAATGCAACAGATGCCACTATCTGCAAAATGGCACAAGAGATATGGTCATGTCAACTTCAAGTACTTGTTAGATCTAAGGAATCAAAATATGGCAATTGGGATTCCGAAGCTACAGTTTCTTGGAAAGGTTTGTGAAGCATGCTGCTTCGGCAAACAAAAGCGAACCAACTTTGTCAGAAGTACCTCTCGTGCACGAGGTATTCTTGATTTAATTCATACAGATGTATGGGGTTATGCCCAGACCCGCAGCATCAATGGTTCACTTTATTACTTGACCTTCATCGACGACTACAGCAGATATTGTTGGGTCTACTTTCTGAAAGAGAAATCTGAAGTGTTTGCCAGATTTCAAGAATTCAAAGCCATGGTAGAAAACCAGACAGGCAGAAAGATCAAGGTCATGAGATCAGACAGAGGAGGTGAATACATGTCTTCAGCCTTCATGAACTTTTGCAAAACTCACGGCATTCGAAGACAATTCACATGTGCAGATACTCCTCAGCAAAATGCAATAGCTGAAAGGAAGAATGGGACTTTAGCAGACAGTGCTAGAGCAATGCTTAGTGAAAAGCATCTTCCGAATCAGTATTGGGCAGAAGCAATAGCTACAGCTAACTACTTGCTTAATCGGCTTCCTACCGAACCGATACAAGGTATGACTCCTTATGAAGCATTCACTGGACACAAGCCACGAATTGGGCATCTGCGCATATTTGGTTGCATAGCATATGCCCACATACATGATGATCATCGCAGGAAATTGGATGCGAAGTCACGCAAATGCATCATGGTTGGCTACAGTGAAGAAAGTAAAGCATACAAATTGTATGATCCCATCAACCGCAAAGTCATTATCTCCAGAGATGTAATCTTCGATGAGGAATCAGAATGGAAAACCTCACCTACACAGGAGATAGACGCATCGACTTCACAGTCATCTACAGAACAGGTTGATGAAGAAGAGCAAGAATTGCCAGCAACACCCCAATCAGCGTCACAGCAGCTCAGACGGTCTACTAGGGAAAGCAGACCACCAGTCAGATTGACCTATGCTCAGAAAGGCAAAGCAATTCAGGTGGAAACCACCAACTATGCTCTTATGACTACCATCATGGCTACAGAAGAGCCAGTGTACTTCGAAGACGCAGTAAATAAGCCAGAATGGCAAACTGCAATGAATGAAGAAATGGATGCTTTGTATAAAAATAACACTTGGGTATTATGCGACCTTCCACCAGGAAAGAAGGCCTACTTCATGATGTTGATCTTGAGGGAAGGTGTTGAGAGTTCACGCTCAACATCATGTGATCATGTGTGCATAGCACCATCACGTGATCATATGTGCATAGCACTAACCTTATAGAGTGCTATAAAGGAAAGGGTTAGATCCCCTAACCCTAACCCTAAAAGGGTTTGTATATATTCTATTTTTTCAACTAAATCTAGTGTACAGTTAGTCATTTGTGGTGTGCTCTCTAGCTGTGCCCTCTCTCCTCATCTCCACTCTTCTCCTCTCCCCTCTTCATATTTTGTCATTGTGGATATGGGGAGTCAAATTCTAGTGACGAGTTTGATGCTAACGCCAATGGATTGATTGGGGATGTCCGGGGATCCACATTTTGGTGGTGAGGTTTACTTTAACACATTGGACTGATCTTGCAGATGTTAGGAGTCAAAATGTTGTGTGGCAAGGTTGATGCTTATGTGGTGAGATGCTTGCTCCAATCATTATATAAGTCATTGTAATGAAATAGTGCATCTTGACCAAGATGAGACATGCAAGGTTCCCCTTTTGTGTGATTGCTAGGGAGTACATTGTTCATGCATTGGGAAAAAGATACTATTGAGAGGTAAGAGGGGATTCCCACGCCCATGAAGTGCTTCCTGTCCCTATTTCTATGTAGAGGTAGGAGTCCTTCCCTTGAGAATCGCGATGCTTCAGGGGTAGTAGGCCAGATCTGTCTGCGGTTAGGATAACTAGTGCAGAGCTGTATTGATGTGTGTAGGATGAAGGAAGCACCCTTTAGCGGTTGCTTTGCGCGGGAACAAGTCCCATAATCAAGATTGGAGTGTGTGCTGGTATATAAACCCGAAAAACCCTTTCATTTGCGTAAGCAACAAGAAGCCGCCGCCTCTCGAGTCTCAACTTTGGAGAAGCAGCAGCTGCGAGCACCACCCTCTCAACGACAAGCAGCAGCAGCCGCCGCCATGGCAATGCAAGCTCCTCCTCGTCCTCCTGCCTTCCCCTTATTCCCTGCTCCTGCTCCTGCTCCTGCTCCCTTATTCCCTATCCATGATCCCGCCTTCGTCTCCTCCCTCATCACCTCTCGCCAATTGCCCCTCCCCCTCTCCCTCCTCGACCCCCATGGCCACCTCTACCACTCCCTTCGCTCCTTCTTCCGCACCCAGCTCCAGCCCCCTTGCCCCCTCTGCTCCCAGTCCTCCCACACCCGCTTCCGCTACCTCAACAACATCCGCAAGCCTTCTTGCACCACCCTGCAGCCCCGTTATGCCTGCAGCTCCTGCAATGATTTCCTCTTCAACCCCGATGACTACGTTGTCCACCACAACATTGATATTGCTGCTTCTTATACAGCTTCGACGTCCTCGTCGCCTCCTCCTCTTTGCAAGAGGAAATGCCGGGAGCCCCGACCCAGAGCGCCTCCACCAGATGCACGGTCGGTTGATCCTGCTCCTAGGCAGCCTAGGAAACGGAAGATCAGCCCCAGCTTTCCAGCTGGGGCACATCTCAAGTTCGGGATCGAACCAGCGTGCTGCAAGCGGTGGACGGCGTAATTCTTGGAACGGAATCTAATTCTCACCAAAGTCATCTGCTCCACTTCGATGATCTGCCCATGCCTGACGTTCGTTTCCTGGATGATCTTTCTGTGCTCAACCTCCCCGAGTCACCGGATGGCATACAGAGCTGTCATGAATGGCAGGGAATCGACCAAAGCCACCCTCAAGATACGGTCGCCGATGATCACCGGCTATCAGCCACATCACAAGTTCGGGATCGAGCCATCTTGCTGCAAGCTGTGGACGACGCGGTGCCTGCATCATCAACAACAGAATTCAATTCTGATCGCCGAAATTATCATCCACTCGACTTGGATAATTTGCCCCTCGACGTAGGTTTTCTGGAGGAACTCAATTCTCATCAACATCATTCGCTCGACTTGGATAATTTGTCGGATGACCTCTATTGGGTTGGAATGCCTTATGACAAATCCATGTGGGATGAAGTATGTGCATCATTTTAGGCTCCTAAGAGGCCTACCATACTTATATCATGAAAATGACTAATGGATGATGGGGAAACTTGATCAACGAGGGAGATTTTCATAGTTGTGCCTCCTAACAAGAAAACTAATGAATTGGCTATTCTACATGGATGAGTTGTTTCTACAAATTGTTTCTACGTCTAATCAATAAGCTACTAAATAATGCTTAAGGTTAGTTCTTACATGGAAATGTCACATGCTAATATTGCTTTTATAAAGACTAGAGTAATTCTATTAGAAATTTCAATGCAAGCAACAAGATCTCTTTTTGAAGAGATTCCAACAGCAGTCATCAAGCTAGTTTATTGCTATCTTTACTCTTTCGAGAGCGTAGAGGCATACTAGTTGTTGTCTATCATGTCACTCATGGCATGCTTTTCAATGTGGAATCCTATAGTGTAGGCAAATATTATCATGTGGTTACGTGGAGGATGCAAATGGCATCCTACCTCATGTGAGGGGAGATAGGATTTTTTTACTAAGTGAGTGGACTTATAATGACAAGGAAAATGCTATTTTGGAGACAATTGGAGTAAATTTGCTCATAGATTTTGCAATCTCATCACTTGTTAGTATGTCAAGATTCTCTTAGTTATCTAGTATGACCTTATTCTATATGCATTGCATATCTTGCATAGCACTACATCATAGATATCAAGAAACTCATGTTGGCTATGATGAAATTTCTCAATGGTTTCACATTTTGATAATAACACTTATGCCACACATGGGCACAATTTATAGCTCTATCCACCCAAATATTTCATGACTTGTTTGTAGATCCCATTCAATGTAGATTTAACATCATTGAATGGAGATCTCAGCATCCATAAATATATATAGATACGTTTGCATGGTTTATGCTACTTGACATTGACTTCTTAGCTAAGATTTGTGTAAGTTATGGATCAAAGCATGATAGGGCCTAGGAAATCCCTGCAAAACTATTTTAGGAGCACAATGAGACAAGCATTAGTGGATGGGATTAGAAATTTGGCAACGAGCTTATCATGAAATGTTGCATGTGACGTGCTCATCAAATCATTTTAGTAGCATGGCGATTATCACATAGGAGGGCCCCAATTTTCAACTTGCAATGACATTTTACCAATATTTATCTCTCTAGAAAGTCCTCTACTACAAAGTACCACTAGTTTCATTAGATCAATTGTGCCACATGGACATTACAGGTTATTTCAATGCAACTGTTTTCTTGGCTTCTATCTTGTAGCACATGGCATTGTGTAGCTACATTATTTGAAGTCATGTCTTCCAGCACATTGTCAAATTTGACTACTCTTCATTAGTTTTTAGAGCATCACTACCATTGGTTGTATTATCTTCATCCCCTGATCAAGTGGAACAAGCATCTTCCTCTACACTACTATTAAAAACAATCATGGGAAGAAAAGGAAAGGTGCTTGAATTGCTTGGAAAATGGAAATGTGCATGGTGGTTGGATCTAAACCCAAGAGGAAGCTCTCCCTACATTGTACACCTCTAAGTAGATGCCAACATTCAGTATGGTCCCAGTATGAAGTTACATTTTTATGTAACATCAATTTAAATTATGACTAGATTATTTAAAATTATGAAACCCTAAATATGCAATCATAACTATAGTATTTTTAAATGAATATAGCAATATATTGTGGAGATGAGGCATTTGAAGCTCCACTTGCCATTTTCTTGAGAAGAAACTTGGAGGATTTATTGCATGATAGCTCACAAAGGACTATCCTATACTATTCAAATATGGTGAGGTACTCATTTACTCTTTTTAAATATGCAACATGTCCTTATAATAACATTTGAAAGAATGTTTAGTCATAATGTCATTTATTCACATTAGTTAAACTTTAAAACTTTATGTAAATGGCAAGTTGGAGGTTAAACTTGATATGGAACATGTTAAATCTTCTTGATATAAAACATTAAGATGTAACTTAACACTATTTTCACTTTTGAGTAAACTTAACCTCCAACTCGATGTTTTGCATCGAGATGGAGTTAAAAGCCATTTTTTTCCTTT